>NC_057800.1:644522600-644577784 GCF_018294505.1 Triticum aestivum
CACTGTTCATCCAGAGGCAGCATCGATTGGCTTCAGTTAGCAGCAGTAGCGAAGGAATCGCTCGATCGGGTTCAGTTAACAGCCATCGATCGATCGCTCAGGTTCAGTAGCGCGTAGCCTGTAGTGCAATCACTCGGGTTCAGTTAGAGCCCAACGCCTCGCTCGGGTTTAGTTAGAGCCAACGCCTCGCACACACGCGTGTATGTGTACGAGAGAAACGCGCATCGCTTGGCCCCCAACCTCCCACCGTAACCGGGAACTCCCCTAAATTTTCCTCACCCTCGCTTCTACCACGGTTTTTTCTGTCATGGACGGCCCAAAGAATGTCATGCAGCCGCGTCTCCGGCCCGCCCAGGACGAAAAGCCCATTTTCTGTCATGATTTTTTGCCATAGAAGTAGGAGCCCGCCACATCTATGATGATATCGGGTTTTGTCACAATTATCGTCATAGAAGTGTCATATGTATGACAGAATTTTTTTTCGTTCGGCCCAAAATGTCACGGATGTGTCTTTTTTTGTAGTGGAGGGTGGAGGGAGCGCCTGTTGGGGGTGGGCGCGCCCCCCAAACTCGTGGCCTCCTGTTTTATTTCTTGACGTAGGTTCCAAGTCCCCCTGATCTTATTCGTTGAGAAAATCACGTTCTTGAAGGTTTCATTCCGTTTGGACTCTGTTTGATATTCCTTTTCTTCGAAACCCTAAAACATGCAAAAAACAGCAATTTGGGGCTGGGCCTCCGGTTAATAGGTTAGTCCCAAAAATAATATAAAAGTGGATAATAAAGCCCAATAATGTCCAAAACATTAGATAATATAGCATGGAGCAATCAAAAATTATAGATACGTTGGAGACGTATCAAACATCCCCCAGCTTAATTCCTGCTCATCCTCGAGTAGGTAAATGATAAAAACAGAATTTTTGATGTGGAGTGCTACTTGGCATAATTTTAATGTAATTCTTCTCAATTGTGGTATGAATATTCAGATTCGAAAGATTCAAGACAAAAGTTCATATTGACATAAAAATAATAATACTTCAAGCATACTAACTAAGCAATTATGTCTTCTCGAAATAACATGGCCAAAGAAAGTTCATCCCTACAAATCACATGGTTTAGTCATGTTTCATTTTCGTCACACAAGAATGCTCTCATCATGCACAACCCCGATGACAAGCCAAGCAATTGTTTCATACTTTAGTAATCTCAAACCTATAAACTTTTAAGCAATATATGAGCACGAGCCATGGACATAGCACTATAGGTGGAATAGAATATAATGAGGGGGGTTATGTGGAGAAGACAAAAGAGGAGAAAGTCTCACATCAACGAGGCTAATCAATGGGCTATGGAGATGCCCACTGATTGGTATTAATTCAAGGAGTAGGGATTGCCATGCAACGGATGCACTAGAGCTATAAATGTATGAAAGCTCAACAAAAGAAACTAGTGGGTGCGCATCCAACTTGCTTGCTCACGAAGACCTAGGGCACTTGAGGAGGCCCATTGTTTGAATATACAAGCCAAGTTCTATAATGAAAAATTCCCACTAGTACAT
Organism: Triticum aestivum; assembly: GCF_018294505.1. Classification (NCBI taxonomy): domain Eukaryota; kingdom Viridiplantae; phylum Streptophyta; class Magnoliopsida; order Poales; family Poaceae; genus Triticum; species Triticum aestivum. The sequence continues at coordinate 644,524,155 of NC_057800.1, forward strand.
GAAACTGACAAAACAAGAGACTCTTTTACATGAATATTAAGGTGCTACTTTGAAGCACAAGTGTGGCAAAGGATAGTAACATTGTCCCTTCTCTCTTTTTCTCTCATTTTTTCTTTTTTTGGGTGCTTCTCTTTTTTATGGCCTTTCTCCTTTTTTGGCCTTCTCTTTTTATGGCCTTTCTCTTTTTTTATTCCTCACTTGGGACAATGCTCTAGAAAATGATGGTCATCACACTTCTACTTATTTACAACTCAATGATTATAACTCGATGCTAGAACAAAATATGACTCTATATGAATGCCTCCGGCGGTGTACCGGGATATGCAATGGACCAAGAGTGACATGTATGAAAGAATTATGAACGGTGGCTTTGCCACAAATACTATGTAAACTACATGATCATGCTAAGCAATATGACAATGATGAATGTGTCATGATGAACGGAATGATGGAAAGTTGCATGGCAATATATCTCGGAATGGCTATGTAAATGCCATAATAGGTAGGTATGGTGGCTGTTTTGAGGAGGATATAAGGAGGTTTATGTGTGAAAGAGCGTATCATATCACGGGGTTTGGATGCACCGGCGAAGTTTGTGCCAACTCTCAATGTGAGAAAGGGCAATGCACGGTACCGAAGAGACTAGCAAGGATGGAAGGGTGAGAGTGCGTATAATCCATGGACTCAACATTAGTTATAAAGAACTCACATACTTATTGCAAAAATCTACAAGTCATCAAAAACCTCGGTACTACACGCATGCTCCTAGGGGGGTAGATTGGTAGGAAAAGACCATCGCTTGTCCCCGACCGCCACTCATAAGGAAGACAATAAAATAACACCTCATGTTTCAAATTTGTTGCATAATGTTTACCATACGTGCATGCTACGGGACTTACATACTTCAACACAAGTATTTATCAATTTCAGAACTACTCAACTAACACGACTTTGATATTATTACCTCCATATCTCAAAACAATCATCAAGCATCAAACTTCTCTTAGTATTCAAAACACTCTTAAGAAAATTTTACTAATCTTGAATACCTAGCATATTAGGATTTTAAGAAAATTACCATGCTATTAAGACTCTAAAAATAATCTAAGTGAAGCATGAGAGATCAATAGTTTCTATAAAACAAATCCACCACCATGCTCTAAAAGATATAAGTGAAGTACTAGAGCAAAATTATATAACTCAAAAGATATAAGCAAAGCACATAGAGTATTCTAACAAATTTCAAATCATGTACGGCTCTCTCAAAAGGTGTGTACAGCAAGGATGATTGTAGTAAACTAACAAGCAAATATTCAAATCATACAAGACGCTCCAAGCAAAACACATATCATGTGACGAATAAAAATATAGCTCCAAGTAAAGTTACCGATAGAAGTAGATGAAAGAGGGGATGCCTTCCGTGGCATCCCCAAGCTTTGGCTTTTAGGTTCCCTTATATTATCTTGGGGGTGCCATGGGCATCCCCAATCTTAGGCTCTTGCCACTCCTTGTTCCATAATCCATCAAATCTTATCCCAAAACTTGAAAACTTCACAACACAAAACTTAAAGTAGAAAAATCTCGTGAGCTCCGCTAGCGAAAGAAAATAAAGACCACTTCAAGGTGTTGGAAATATGCCCTAGACGCAATAATAAAAGTGTTATTATTATATTTCTTTGTTCATGATAATAGTCTTTTATTCATGCTATAACTGTATTATCCGGAAATCGTAATACACGTGTGAATACATAGACCACAATATGTCCCTAGTGAGCCTCTAGTTGACTAGCTCGTTGTGATCAACAGATAGTCATGGTTTCCTGGCTATGGACATTGGATGTCGTTGATAACGGGATCACATCATTAGGAGAATGATGTGATGGACAAGACCCAATCCTAAGCATAGCACAAAGGTCGGTTAGTTCGTTTGCTAGAGCTTTTCCAATGTCAAGTATCTCTTCCTTAGACCATGAGATCGTGTAACTCCCGGATACCGTAAGAGTGCTTTGGGTGTACCAAACGTCACAACGTAACTGGGTGACTATAAAGGTGCACTACAGGTATCTCCGAAAGTCTCTGTTGGGTTGACACGGATCGAGACTGGGATTTGTCACTCCGTATGACGGAGAGGTATCTCTGGGCCTACTCGGTAATGCATCATCAAAATGAGCTCAAAGTGACCAAGTGTCTGGTCACGGTATCATGCATTACGGTACGAGTAAAGTGACTTGCCGGTAACGAGACTGAACGAGGTATTGGGATACCGACGATCGAGTCTCGGGCATGTAACGTACCGATTGACAAAGGGAATTGCATACGGGGTTTGATCGAATCCTCGACATCGTGGTTCATCCGATGACAACATCGAGGAGCATGTGGGAGCCAACATGGGTATCCAGATCCCGCTGTTGGTTATTGACCTGAGGTCGTCTCGGTCATGTCTGCATGTCTCCCGAACCCGTAGGGTCTACACACTTAAGGTTCGGTGATGCTAGGGTTATCAGGAAGACAAGTATGTGATTACCGAATGTTGTTCGGAGTCCCGGATGAGATCCCGGACGTCACGAGGAGTTTCGGAATGGTCCGGAGGTAAAGATTTATATAAGGAAAGTGGTTAAACGGACACCGGAAAGTTTCGGTGGCATACCGGTATTGTACCGGGGCCGCCGGAAGGGTTCCGGGGGTCCACCGGGTGGGGCCACCCCTCCCGGGGGGGGGCCACATGGGCTGTGTGGGAGAGGGAGCCAGCACCTAGTGGGATGGGCACGCCTCCCCACCTAGGCCCATGCGGCTAGGGCAAGGGGAGGGGAAACCCTAAAGGGGGCGCCCCCCTAGCTTGGGGGGCAAGCCACCCCTTCTCCCTCTCCCTTTGGCCGCCGCCCCCCTCTAGGGTTTCCCCTAGAGGGCCGGCCCCCTTGCCCCTCTCCTCCTATATATAGAGGGGTGAGGGGAGGGCTGCTGTACACAACTCAAGGCGCAACCCCTCCGCTCCCCAACACCTCTCCTCCTCCGTACGTGCTTGGCGAAGCCCTGTCGGAGTACTTCTGCACCAACTACACCACGCCGTCGTGCTGCCGTTGGAGCTGCCTTCCTCAACCTCTCCTTCCTCCTTGCTGGATCAAGACGGAGGAGACGTCGTCCGTCCCGTACGTGTGTTGAACGCGGAGGTGCTGTCCGTTCAGCACTTGGACATCGGTGATCCGAATCACGACGAGTACGACTCCATCATCACCATTCCCTTGAACGCTTCCGCACTCGATCTACAAGTGGTATGTAGATGAAAACTCTTCCCCTTGACTCGTTGCTTAGATGAACTCATAGATGGATCTTGGTGAAACCGTAGGAAAATTTTTAATTTTCTGCAACGTTCCCCAACAGTGGTATCAGAGCCAGGTTTATGCGTAGTTCTCTTTGCACGAGTAGAACACAATTTTGTTGTGGGCGTAGATCTTGTCAACTTGCTTCACGCTACTAGTCTTATCTTGCTTCAGCGGTATTGTGGGATGAAGCGGCCCGGACCAACCTTACACGTACGCTTACGTGAGACCGGTTCCACCGACTAACATGCACTAGTTGCATAAGGTGGCTGGCGGGTGTCTGTCTCTCCCACTTTAGTTGAAGTGGATTCGATGAAAAGGGTCGTTATGAAGGGTAAATAGAAGTTGACAAGATCACGTTGTGGTTATTCATAGGTAAGAAAACGTTCTTGCTAGAACCCAATTGCAGCCACGTAAAAGATGCAACAACAATTAGAGGACGTCTAACTTGTTTTTGCAGCAATTGTCATGTGATGTGATATGGCCAGAAGTTGTGATGAATGATGAATGATATATTGTGATGTATGAGATCATGTTCGTGTAATAGGAATCACGACTTGCATGTCGATGAGTATGACAACCAGCAGGAGCCATAGGCGTTGTCTTTATTTTGTATGACCTGCGTGTCATTGAAGAACACCATGTAAACTACTTTACTTTATTTGCTAAACGCGTTAGTCATAGAAGTAGAAGTAGTCGTTGGCGTGACAACTTCATGAAGACACGATGATGGAGATCATGATGATGGAGATCATGGTGTCATGCCGGTGACAAGATGATCATGGAGCCCCGAAGATGAAGATCAATGGAGCTATATGATATTGGCCATATCATGTCACTACTTTATATAATTGCATGTGATGTTTATTATGTTTATGCATCTTGTTTACTTAGATCGACGGTAGTAAATAAGATGATCCCTTATAACAATTTCAAGAAAGTGTTCCCCCTAACTGTGCACCATTGCTAAAGTTCGTCGTTTCGAAGCACCACGTGATGATCGGGTGTGATAAATCCTTACGTTCACATACAACGGGTGTAAGACAGTTTTACACATGCAAAAACACTTAGGGTTAACTTGACGAGCCTAGCATGTACAGACATGGCCTCGGAACACGGAGACCGAAAGGTCGAACACGAGTCATATGGAAGATACGATCAACATGAGAATTTTCATCGAGGATGACTAGTCCGTCTCACGTGATGATCGGACACGGCCTAGTCGACTCGGATCGTGTAACACTTAGATGACTAGAGGGATGTCTAATCTGAGTGGGAGTTCATTCAATAATTTGATTAGATGAACTTAATTATCATGAACTTAGTCTAAAACCTTTTGCAAATATGTCTTGTAGATCAAATGGCCAACGCTCATGTCAACTTGAACTTCAACGCGTTCCTAGAGAAAACCAAGCTGAAAGATGATGGCAGCAACTATACGGACTGGGTCCGGAACCTGAGGATCATCCTCATAGCTGCCAGGAAACAATATGTCCTAGAAGGACCGCTAGGTGACGCTCCCGTCCCAGAGAACCAAGACATTATGAATGCTTGGCAGTCTCGTGCTGATGATTACTCCCTTGTTCAGTGCAGCATGCTTTACAACTTAGAACCGGGGCTCCAAAAGCGTTTTGAGCATCACAGAGCATATGAGATGTTCGAGGAGCTGAAACTAGTTTTCCAAGCTCACGCTCGGGTCGAGAGATATGACATCTCCGACAAGTTCTATAGTTGTAAGATGGAGGAAAATAGTTCTGTCAGTGAGCACATACTCAAGATGTCTGGGTTGCACAACCGTATGACCCAGCTGAATATTAACCTCCCTGATGAGGCAGTCATTGACAGAATCCTTCAGTCGCTCCCACCAAGCTACAAGAGCTTTGTGATGAACTACAATATGCAGGGGATGGTAAAGACCATTCCTGAAGTATTTTCTATGCTGAAGTCAGCAGAGGTTGAAATCAAGAAAGAACATCAAGTGTTGATGGTCAATAAGACCACTAAATTCAAGAAGGGCAAGGGTAAGAAGAACTTCAAGAAGGACGGCAAGGAGGTTGCCGCGCCCGGTAAGCCAGTTGCCGGGAAGAAGTCAAAGAATGGACCCAAGCCTGAGACTGAGTGCTTTTATTGCAAGGGGAAGGGTCACTGGAAGCGGAACTGCCCCAAATACTTAGCGGATAAGAAGGCCGGCAACACTAAAGGTATATTTGATATACATGTAATTGATGTGTACCTTACCAGTACTCGTAGTAACTCCTGGGTATTTGATACCGGTGCCGTTGCTCATATTTGTAACTCACAGCAGGAGCTGCGGAATAAGCGGAGACTGGAGAAGGACGAGGTGACGATGCGCGTCGGGAATGGTTCCAGAGTCGATGTGATCGCCGTCGGCACGCTACCTCTACATTTACCCACGGGATTAGTTTTGAACCTTAATAATTGTTATTTAGTGCCAAGTTTGAGCATGAACATTGTATCTGGATCTCGTTTAATACGAGATGGCTACTCATTTAAGTCTGAGAATAATGGTTGTTCGATTTATATGAGAGATATGTTTTATGGTCATGCTCCGATGGTCAATGGTTTATTCTTAATGAATCTCGAGTGTAATACTACACATATTCATAACGTGAATACCAAAAGATATAAAGTTGATAACGATAGTCCCACATACTTGTGGCACTGCCGCCTTGGTCACATTGGTGTCAAGCGCATGAAGAAGCTCCATGCTGATGGACTTTTAGAGTCTCTCGATTATGAATCATTTGACACATGCGAACCATGCCTCATGGGCAAGATGACCAAGACTCCGTTCTCCGGAACAATGGAGCGAGCAACCAACTTGTTGGAAATCATACATACCGATGTGTGCGGTCCAATGAGTGTTGAGGCTCGCGGAGGATATCGTTATGTTCTCACTCTCACTGATGACTTGAGTAGATATGGGTATGTCTACTTAATGAAACACAAGTCTGAGACCTTTGAAAAGTTCAAGGAATTTCAGAATGAGGTAGAGAATCAACGTGACCGAAAGATAAAATTCCTACGATCAGATCGTGGAGGAGAATACTTAAGTCACAAATTTGGTACACACTTAAGGAAATGTGGAATCGTTTCACAACTCACGCCGCCTGGAACACCTCAGCGTAACGGTGTGTCCGAACGTCGTAATCGCACTCTATTAGATATGGTGCGGTCTATGATGTCTCTTACCGATTTACCGCTATCATTTTGGGGATACGCTCTAGAGACAGCTACATTCACTTGAAATAGGGCACCATCTAAATCCGTTGAGACGACACCGTATGAATTATGGTTTGGGAAGAAACCTAAGCTGTCGTTTCTAAAAGTTTGGGGATGCGATGCTTATGTCAAGAAACTTCAACCTGAAAAGCTCGAACCCAAGTCGGAAAAATGCGTCTTCATAGGATACCCTAAGGAAACCATTGGGTATACCTTCTACTTAAGATCCGAGGGCAAGATCTTTGTTGCCAAGAACGGATTCTTTCTGGAAAAAGAGTTTCTCTCGAAAGAAGTAAGTGGGAGGAAAGTAGAACTCGACGAAGTACTACCTCTTGAACCGGAAAGTAGTGCAGCCCAGGAAAATGTTCCTGTGATGCCTACACCAACTGAAGAGGAAAATAATGATGATGATCAAGGTACTTCGGATCAAGTTGCTACTGAACTTCGTAGGTCCACAAGGACACGTTCCGCACCAGAGTGGTACGGCAACCCTGTCCTGGAAATCATGTTGTTAGACAACGGTGAACCTTCGAACTATGAAGAAGCGATGGTGGGCCCAGATTCCAACAAATGGCTAGAAGCCATGAAATCCGAGATAGAATCCATGTATGAAAACAAAGTATGGACTTTGACTGACTTGCCCGATGATCGGCGAGCGATAGAAAACAAATGGATCTTTAAGAAGAAGACGGACACGGATGGTAATGTCACCATCTATAAAGCTCGACTTGTCGCTAAGGGTTATCGGCAAGTTCAAGGGATTGACTACGATGAGACTTTCTCTCCCGTACGAAGCTTAAGTCTGTCCGAATCATGTTAGCAATTGCCGCATACTATGATTATGAGATATGGCAGATGGACGTCAAAACGGCATTCCTTAACGGTTATCTTAAGGAAGAGCTGTATATGATGCAGCCGGAAGGTTTTGTTGATCCTAAGAACGCTAACAAAGTATGCAAGCTCCAGCGATCCATTTATGGGCTGGTGCAAGCATCTCGGAGTTGGAATATTCGCTTTGATGAGATGATCAAAGCGTTTGGGTTTATGCAGACTTATGGAGAAGCCTGCATTTACAAGAAAGTGAGTGGGAGTTCTGTAGCATTTCTCATATTATATGTAGATGACATACTCTTGATGGGAAATGATATAGAACTTTTAGACAGCATTAAGGCCTACTTGAATAAGTGTTTTTCAATGAAGGACCTTGGAGAAGCTGCTTATATATTAGGCATCAAGATCTATAGAAATAGATCGAGACGCCTCATAGGTCTTTCACAAAGCACATACCTTGATAAAATTTTGAAGAAGTTCAAAATGGATCAGTCCAAGAAGGGGTTCTTGCCTGTATTGCAAGGTGTGAGATTGAGCTCGGCTCAATGCCCGACCACGGCAAAAGATATAGAAGAGATGAGTGTCATCCCCTATGCTTCAGCCATAGGATCTATTATGTATGCCATGCTGTGTACCAGACCTGATGTAAACCTTGCCGTAAGTTTGGTAGGAAGGTACCAAAGTAATCCCGACAAGGAACACTGGACAGCGGTGAAGAATATCCTGAAGTACCTGAAAAGGACAAAGGACATGTTTCTCGTTTATGGAGGTGACGAAGAGCTCGTCGTAAAGGGTTACGTCGAGGCTAGCTTCGACACAGATCTGGATGACTCTAAGTCACAAACCGGATACGTGTATATGTTGAATGGTGGAGCAGTAAGCTGGTGCAGCTGCAAGCAGAGCGTGGTGGCGGGATCTACATGTGAAGCGGAGTACATGGCAGCCTCGGAGGCAGCGCATGAAGCTATTTGGGTGAAGGAGTTCATCACCGACCTAGGAGTCATACCCAATGCGTGAGGGCCGATCAAACTCTTCTGTGACAACACTGGAGCTATTGCCCTTGCCAAGGATCCCAAGTTTCACAAGAAGACCAGGCACATCAAGCGTCGTTTCAACTCCATCCGTGAAAATGTTCAAGATGGAGACATAGAAATTTGCAAAGTACATACGGATCTGAATGTCGCAGATCCGTTGACTAAACCTCTCTCGCGAGCAAAACATGATCAGCACCAGAACTCTATGGGTGTTCGATTCATCACAATGTAACTAGATTATTGACTCTAGTGCAAGTGGGAGACTGTTGGAAATATGCCCTAGAGGCAATAATAAAAGTGTTATTATTATATTTCTTTGTTCATGATAATAGTCTTTTATTCATGCTATAACTGTATTATCCGGAAATCGTAATACACGTGTGAATACATAGACCACAATATGTCCCTAGTGAGCCTCTAGTTGACTAGCTCGTTGTGATCAACAGATAGTCATGGTTTCCTGGCTATGGACATTTGATGTCGTTGATAACGGGATCACATCATTAGGAGAATGATGTGATGGACAAGACCCAATCCTAAGCATAGCACAAAGGTCGGTTAGTTCGTTTGCTAGAGCTTTTCCAATGTCAAGTATCTCTTCCTTAGACCATGAGATCGTGTAACTCCCGGATACCGTAAGAGTGCTTTGGGTGTACCAAACGTCACAACGTAACTGGGTGACTATAAAGGTGCACTACATGTATCTCCGAAAGTCTCTGTTGGGTTGACACGGATCGAGACTGGGATTTGTCACTCTGTATGACGGAGAGGTATCTCTGGGCCCACTCGGTAATGCATCATCAAAATGAGCTCAAAGTGACCAAGTGTCTGGTCATGGGATCATGCACTATGGTACGAGTAAAGTCCGGTAACGAGACTGAACGAGGTATTGGGATACCGACGATCGAGTCTCAGGCATGTAACGTACCGATTGACAAAGGGAATTGCATACGGGGTTTGATCGAATCCTCAACATCGTGGTTCATCCGATGACAACATCGAGGAGCATGTGGGAGCCAACATGGGTATCCAGATCCCGCTGTTGGTTATTGACCTGAGGTCGTCTCGGTCATGTCTGCATGTCTCCCGAACCCGTAGGGTCTACACACTTAAGGTTCGGTGACGCTAGGGTTATCAGGAAGACAAGTATGTGATTACCGAATGTTGTTCGGAGTCCCGGATGAGATCCCGGACGTCACGAGGAGTTCCGGAATGGTCCGGAGGTAAAGATTTATATAAGGAAAGTGGTTAAAGAGACACTGGAAAGTTTCGGTGGCATACCGATATTGTACCGGGGCCGCCGGAAGGGTTCCGGGGGTCCACCAGGTGGGGCCACCCCTCCCGGGGGGGGGCACATGGGCTGTGTGGGAGAGGGAGCCAGCCCCTAGTGGGCTGGGCGCGCCTCCCCACCTAGGCCCATGCGGCTAGGGCAAGGGGAGGGGAAACCCTAAAGGGGGCGCCCCCCTAGCTTGGGGGGCAAGCCACCCCTTCTCCCTCTCCCTTTGGCCGCCGCCCCCCTCTAGGGTTTCCCCTAGAGGGCCGGCCCCCTTGCCCCTCTCCTCCTATATATAGAGGGGTGAGGGGAGGGCTGCTGTACACAACTCAAGGCGCAGCCCCTCCCCTCCCCAACACCTCTCCTCCTCCGTACGTGCTTGGCGAAGCCCTGTCGGAGTACTTCTGCACCAACTACACCACGCCATCGTGCTGCCGTTGGAGCTGCCTTCCTCAACCTCTCCTTCCTCCTTGCTGGATCAAGACGGAGGAGACGTCGTCCGTCCCGTACGTGTGTTGAACGCGGAGGTGCTGTCCGTTCAGCACTTGGACATCGGTGATCCGAATCACGACGAGTACGACTCCATCATCACCATCCCCTTGAACGCTTCCGCACTCTATCTACAAGTGGTATGTAGATGAAAACTCTTCCCCTTGACTCGTTGCTTAGATGAACTCATAGATGGATCTTGGTGAAACCGTAGGAAAAATTTTAATTTTCTGCAACGTTCCCCAACACAAGGTACTGTAGTGAACTAATTATTTATTTATATTGGTGTTATACCTACTGTATTACAACGTCTCTATTGGTTATAAACTATTTTACTAGCCATAGATTCATCAAAATAAGCAAACAACACAGAAAAAACAGAATCTGTCAAAAACAGAACAGTCTGTAGTAATCTGTAGCTAGCTCAAGATCTGGAACCCCAAAAATTATAAAATAAATTGCTGGACTTGAGGAATTTATCTATTAATCATCTGCAAAATAATTAACTAAATAGCACTTTCCAAATAAAAATTAAAGCAGTTCTCGTGAGCGCTAAAGTTTCTGTTTTTTACAGCAAGTTCAACAAGACTTCCCCCAAGTCTTCCCAACGGTTCTACTTGGCACAAACACTAATTAAACACAAAAAACACAACCAAAACAGAGGCTAGATAAATTATTTATTACTAAACAGGAGCAAAAATAAAGGAATACAAATAAAATTGGGTTGCCTCCCAACAAGCGCTACCGTTTAACGCCCCTAGCTAGGCATAACAAACAAGAATAGATCTAGGTATTGCCATCTTTGGTAGGCAATCCATAAGTGGATCTCATAATAGATTCATAAGGTAATTTAATTTTCTTTCTAGGAAAGTGTTCCATGCCTTTCCTTAATGGGAATTGGAATCTAATATTTCCTTCCTTCATATCAATAATTGCACCAATCGTTCTAAGGAAAGGCCTACCGAGAATAATAGGACATGAAGGATTGCAATCTATGTCAAGAACAATAAAATCTATGGGCACATAATTCCTATTTGCAACAATAAGAACATCATTAATTCTTCCCATAGGTTTCTTAATAGTGGAATCCGCGAGGTGCAAGTTTAGAGAGCAATCATCAAAATCACGGAAACCTAACAAATCACACAAAGTCTTTGGAATCGTGGAAACACTAGCACCCAAATCACATAAAGAATAGCATTCATTATCTTTAATTTTAATTTTAATAGTTGGTTCCCACTCATCATAAAGTTTTCTAGGGATAGAAACTTCCAATTCAAGTTTTTCTTCATAAGATTGCATTAAGGCATCAACGATATGTTTAGTAAACGCTTTATTCTGACTATAAGCGTGAGGAGAATTTAGCATGGATTGCAACAAGGAAATACAATCAATCAAAGAGAATTTTCATAGTTAAATTCCTTGAAATCCATAATAGTGGGTTTAGCAACATCTAGGATTTTAATTTCTTCAATCCCACTTTTATCAAATTTAGCATCAAGATCAACAAATTCCGAATTCTTGGAACACCTTCTAGGTAAAGGTGGATCATATTCAGTCCCATCATTATCAAGATTCATATTTCAAAACAAAGATTTAATAGGGGACACATCAATAACTTTTAGATCTTCATCTTTATTTTCATAGGAACTAGAAGAACACGCTCTTATAAAGGCATCTTTCTTAGCACGCATCCTAGCGGTTCTTTCTTTGCACTCATCAATGGAAATTCTCATGGCTTTGAGAGACTCATTGATATCATGCTTAGGTGGAATAGATCTAAGTTTCAAAGAATCAACATCAAGAGAAATTCTATCAACGTTCCTAACCAAATCATCAATCTTAAGCAATTTTTCTTCAATCATAGCATTAAAATTCTTTTGCGAAGTAATAAATTCTTTAATATTAGATTCAAAATCAGAGGGCATATTATTATAATTTCCATAAGAATTGTTGTAGGAATTACCATAATTATTAGAGGGATTACTAGGATAAGGCCTAGGATTAAAATTTCCTCTATACGTGTTAATACCAAAATTGTTCCTACCAACAAAATTCACATCCATAGATTCATTATTATTCTCAATCAAAGTAGACAAGGGCATATCATTAGGATCAGAAGGAACACTCTTATTAGCAAATAATTTCATAAGTTCATCCATCTTTCCACTCAAAACATTAATTTCTTCTATTGCATACACCTTTTTATTAGTAGATCTTTCAATGTGCCATTGAGAATAATTAACCATAATATTATCTAGGAGTTTAGTAGCTTCTCCTAAAGTGATTTCCATAAAAGTGCCTCCCGCGGCCGAATCTAAAAGATTTCTAGAAGCAAAATTCAATCCGGCATAAAAATTCTGAACAATCATCTACAAATTTAAACCATGAGTAGGGCAATTACGTATCATTAGTTTCATTCTCTCCCAAGCTTGTGCAACATGTTCATGATTAAGTTGCTTAAAATTCATAATATCGTTTCTAAGAGAGATGATCTTAGCGGGAGGAAAATACTTAGAGATAAAAGAATCTTTGCACTTGTTCCATGAATCAATACTATTTTTAGGCAAAGACGAAAACCAAGCTTTAGCACGATCTCTAAGCAAAAAAGGAAATAGCTTCAATTTAACAATATCATTATCCACATCTTTCTTCTTTTGCATGTCACACAAATCAATGAAGCTATTTAGATGGGTAGCGGCATCTTCACTAGGAAGGCCGGAGAACGGATCTTTCATGACAAGATTCAGCAAAGCAGCATTAATTTCACAAGATTCAGCATCGGTAAGAGGAGCAATCGGAGTGATAATAAAATCATTGTTGTTGGTATTGGTGAAGTCACACAATTTAGTATTATCTTGAGCCATCGTGACAAGCAAGCAAACTAACACACAAGAAGGCAAAAAGCAAGCGGGCAGAAGGAAGCAAATAGAGAGGGGAGGATAAAGAGAGAGAGGGCGAATAAAACGGCAAGGGTGAAGTGGGGGAGAGGAAAACGAGAGGCAAATGGCAAATAATGTAATGCGGGAGATAAGGGTATGTGATGGGTACTTGGTATGTTGACTTTTGCGTAGACCTCCTCGGCAATGGCGCCAGAAATCCTTCATGCTACCTCTTGAGCACTACGTTGGTTTTCCGCCAAGAGGAAGGGATGATGCAGCAAAGTAGCGTAAGCATTTCCCTCTGTTTTTGAGAACCAAGGTATCAATCCAGTAGGAGGCTACGCGCGAGTCCCTCACACCTGCACAAAACAAATAAATCCTCGCAACCAATGCAAATAGGGGTTGTCAATCCCTATAAGGCCACTTACGAGAGTGAGATCTGATAGATATGATAAGACAATATTTTTGGTATTTTTATGATAAAAGATGCAAAGTAAAATAAAGGCAAAGTAAATAGCAAAGGAAATAACTAAGTAGTAGGAGATCAATATGATAAAGATAGACCCCGGGGCCATAGGTTTCACTAGTGGCTTCTCTTGAGAGCATAAGTATTCTACGGTGGGTAAACAAATTACTGTTGAGCAATTGACAGAATTGAGCATAGTTATGAGAATATCTAGGTATGATCATGTATATAGGCATCACGTCAGAGACAAGTAGACCGACTCCTGCCTGCATCTACTACTATTAGTCCACTCATCGACCGCTATCCAGCATGCATCTAGAGTATTAAGTTAAAAACAGAGTAACACCTTAAGCAAGATGACATGATGTAGAGGGATAGACTCATGCAATATGAAGAAAACCCCATCTTTTTATCCTCAATGGCAACAATACAATACATGCCTTGCTGCCCTTACTGTCACCGGGAAAGGACACCGCAAGATTGAACCCAAAGCTAAGCACTTCTCCCATTGCAAGAAAGATCAATCTAGTAGGCCAAACCAAACTGATAATTCAAAGAGACTTGCAAAGATAACCAATCATACATAAAATAATTCAAAGAAAATTCAAGTATTATTCATAGATAGACTTGATCATAAACCCACAATTCATCGGTCTCAACAAACACACCGCAAAAAGAAGATTACATCGAATAGATATCCACAAGAGAGGGGGAGAACATTGTATTGAGATCCAAAAAGAGAGAAGAAGCCATCTAGCTACTAACTATGGACCCGTAGGTCTAAGGTGAACTACTCACACTTCATCAGAGGGGCTATGGTGTTCATGTAGAAGCCCTCCATGATCGATGCCCCCTCCGGCGGAGCTTCGGAACAGGCCCCAAGATGGGATCTCGTGGATACAGAAATTTACAGCGGTGCAATTAGGGTTTTGGCTCTGTTTCTGATCATTTGGGGGTACGTGGATATATATAGGAGGAAGGAGTACGTCGGTGGAGCAACAGGGGGCCCACGAGGGTGTAGGGCGCACTTGGTGGGGGTGGGCGTGCCCCCTACCTCGTGGCCTCCTATTTTATTTCTGGACGTAAGGTCCAAGTCTCCCTGATCTTATTCGTTGAGAAAATCACATTCCCGAAGGTTTCATTCCGTTTGGACTCTGTTTGATATTCCTTTTCTTCAAAACCCTAAAACAGGCAAAAAAATAGCAATTCTGGGCTGGGCCTCCGGTTAATAGGTTAGTCCCAAAAATAATATAAAAGTGGATAATAAAGCCCAATAATGTCCAAAATAGTATATAATATAGCATGGAGCAATCAAAAATTATAGATACGTTGGAGACGTATCAGCTGCCATGCAACCCGCGAGTTTTTGGACTTGTTTAAGGTCTATTGGCGTAGCCAATTGTGACAGAGGTCGGATTTTGGCTGGATTTGCTTCAATTCCTCTATTGAAAACGTGAAGCCCAGCAGCTTTCCTGCAGGGAGGTGAAAAACACATTTTTTGGATTGAGCTTAATGTCATATGCATGGAGGTTGTCAAATGTGAGATGTAGGTCGTCTATTAGTGTTTCGACATGCCTTGTCTTGATTACGACATCGTCCACACAGGCTTCAACTATCCTTTCGATATGTTTCTCTAGGCATGTTTGGATCATGCGTTGGTAGGTGGCGCCGGCGTTCTTGAGCCTGAAGGGCATGGTGTTGAAGCAGAATGGCCCATATGGGGTGATGAATGCTGTTGCGGCTTGATCGGACTCCTTCATTTTGATTTGATGGTATCTGGAATATGCGTCGAGGAAACACAGTGAGTCATGTCCTGCGGTAGCATCAATGATTTGATAATTGTGGGGGGGAGGGAAGGGATCCCTAGGGCAAGCCTTATTGAGGTCTTTAAAATTGACGCACATGCGCCAGGATTTATCCTTCTTTGGTACCATCACCAGGTTTGCTAGCCAGCCCGGATGTTTTATTTCTCTAATGAATCCGGCCTCGATTAGCTTCGCTATCTCATCTCCCATGGCTTGGCATTTGGGTTCGGAAAAGCGTCGCAGTGTTTGTTTGACCGGATTGTATCCCTTTAATATGTTGAGGCTGTGTTCGGCCAGCTTGCGTGGGATTCCTGGCATGTCAGAAGGGTGCCATGCGAATATATCCCAATTTTCACGAAGAAAATCCCGTAGCGCGGCGTCGAGCATTGGGTCTAGCTATGCCACAATAGATGTTGTCTTCTTGGGGTCCGTTGGATGGACCTGGAATTTGACTATTTCTTTCGCTGGCTTGAAGGAGGTGGATTTGGGGCGTTTGTCTAAGATCACATCGTCTCTTTCCATCGTGGAGCGAAGTGCAGTTAATTCTTCGGCCGCGAGGGCTTCAGATAATGCCTCAAGGTCCAGAGATGCTGTTTCATTTTCGGCGCGGAGTGCTATGTCCAGATCACTGGCGAGAGTGATTATGCCGTTGGGCCCGGGCATCTTAAGCTTCATGTACCCGTAATGAGGTACAACTTGGAAGCGTGTAAATGCCTCTCGCCCCAAGAGGGCGTGATATCCGCTGTTGAAAGGGGCTACTTGGAAGGTTATTTCTTCAAACCGATAATTCTCCAGCGTGTCGAATACCACCTCGAGTGTTATTTTTCCCGCACACCGCGCCTCCCTACTGGGAATGATTCCTCGGAAGGTCGTGCTGCTTTGCTCAATGCAGCTCATGTCTATTTCCATTTTGTGGAGTGTATCTTCATAGATGAGGTTTAGTCCGCGTCCGCCGTCCATGAGAACCTTGGTGAGCCGAAAGCCGTCGACGACTGGATTGAGGACCAAGGCGGCTGGTGCTCGGACTGTCCTGTATTTTGGTTTGTCACTGGCATTAAAATTTATAACCGTGTCGTTCCAAGGGTTTATTGCTGCTATTTGACAGACTTCGGCGAGTCCGCGGAGTGCCCTTTTGCGCCTATTGTTTGAGGCAAATGTCTCAAAGTCCGTCAGTATTTTGGGGTCGTTGTCTTCTGGGGGTGTTGTTCTGGGGTATTCTTCGTGAGGATATCCTCGCTGCTCTTGGCCACTTGCTGGAGTATCCAATATGCTCTAAGGCTATGTGTTGGTATGTTATTCGGTGTTGCGTGTATTTTGCATGACCCATCGAGCCATTCTTCCAGAATGGTTCCGCACCTCGTACTGGACTTATATTTCTTTACTATTGGACCGGGCATGTTACAAGGGTGCGCCCTTTTCGCCTGAATGAGGGGTTGAGTGGGGACCGATGGTTCCCAACGGGCTGTCTGAGTTTTCCAGGTGCTTTCCATTGCGCTGTACTTCTGTACGTTAGTTGCAAAGTCAGCGAACTGTAGTATGCGATGGCAGTTGATGGCGTTGAGGATTCCTTCGTCCATGCAATTTTTGCGGAATGCTGAGATCGCTTCCTCGTTGCGGCAATCTTTAATCTTGTCTTTGGCAAGAAGGAATCTGGCCTAGAAGTGGTGGACCATTTCCTGAGACTACTGTTGTGTGCTCATGAGAGCGCTTATATTTGGGTGGGTGGGTGGTTTTAAATCTGAACCCTAACCTAGTTTTGGATCCGGAGTCTGAAGGACTTCCGAACTTAACAGATCGGGCTCCGGGATATCCACTGATTTCTTAGGCCGCCCGTCCGATTCTATGTTCGGAGGGCAGGATGCATCTCCTCGCAGGTGGGTGTCCGGCTCTTTGAAGCCAGAGATCCGGACATAGTCCATTCTTACTATGGAGGAAGAGTTGTCATCTCGCTCCTCGACTACCGCTATCTGGTGGGTGATCGGTGGAGATTTGATTTCTCTCTGATTAGGTTTAAGCCCAATTCTATCGTAGTCTGTAGCGCCCCCAGGGCGGCGATGCGATCTAGGAGCTCGTTTAAAGACGAAAGCTCTGCTGGATCCATCAGCTTGGAGTGTTCAGAATTGATACGAAGAGGATTTTCGATGACCCATGAGGTCATCATCGGCTTAAAAACTGAACGGGCGGTCATGGTAAAGCCGCCCAGCTGGAGGGTTTGGCCTGGGGCCAGTGTTCCTCTGGCGGTGATCTTGTCCTTAAGAACAAGGCGAGCCATCGATCCTGTCATCGACATCACAGTGGAACTCTCAATGAAAGCACCAATGTTGGTGTCAAAACCAGTGGATCTCGGGTAGGGGGTCCCGAACTATGCGTCTAAGGTCGATGGTAACAGGAGACAGGGGACACAATGTTTTACCCAGGTTCGGGCCCTCTCTATGGAGGTAATACCCTACTTCCTGCTTGATTGATCTTGATGAATATGAGTATTACGAGAGTTGATCTACTGCAAGATCGTAATGGCTAAACCCTAAAATCCTAGCCTGTATGACTATGATAATGAATCCCTCTTCTGGACTAAGTCCTCCGGTTTATATAGACACCGGGAGGATCAAGGGTTACACAAGGTCGGTTACAAAGAAAGGAATCTACATATTTGATCGCCAAGCTTGCCTTCCATGCCAAGGAGAGTCCCATCCGGACACGGGTGCAGTCTTTGGTCTTCGTATCTTCACAGCCCATCAGTCCGTCCCATGGCTAACAAGTCGGATGCCCGAGGACCCCTTAGTGCATGACTCCCTCAGTCATGATCAATGAATTTCTGCCTAGTCTGTTAAACTGTAAAATTTTGCATTTTTGTCATGCTGTTTTAGACTTGTTCTAGGGGTTTCTAGCAGTAGCTCAGTGTTCATGATTTGTAGAGCTTCACCTGCACTTCACTGCCATGTATTTTGTTTTCATGTAGGAGTGTTGTAGCATATTTTTCATGATGCATCTTAAGTGTTATGTTGCTGTTAAGCACAGTTTTGCATTATTCTTGTTTTGCTCGTCATTTGCAAACCGTTCATTTGTTTCCGGTGATCTTCATATCGATTTCAACTGAAATCTCTCAATCTATCCGGTGGAACGCTCGGTTTGCCAAGTTAATGCCATGGTCATCTTTCCCCTTCCGGAGTACCCATATGCATTGCACATCATATATTGCATCCCATGCCATGTCTTGCATCATGTTGCTTGCGCATTGCACCATGATTGATTGTTGTTCCCTTGCTTGTGTTCTTGCTTTGGGTAGAGCCGAGAGACGAGTTTGCGTTCGAGGACCCTGTCAAGTACGTTCACGAGGAGCAAGGATTCGATAGCTGTGAAAACATTGCAGGCAAGATGATCATTACCCCCGATATCACTTCCATCTTTGCTTGCTAGTTGTTCATTCTATTGCTATGTTGTGCTACCTACCACTTGTTATCAAGCCTCCCATACTGCCATGTCAAGCCTCGAACCCACCTTCCTAGCAAACCGTTGTTTGGCTATGTGACCGCTTTTGCTCAGCCCCTCTTATAGCTTTGCTAGTTGCAGGTGTAGTGCAGGTTGTTCCATGTTGGAACATGGATATGTTGGGATATCACAATATCTCTTATTTAATTAATGCATCTATATACTTGGTAAAGGGTGGAAGCCTTGTCCTTTTGCTTGGTGTTTTGTTCCACTCTTGCCGCCTTAGTTTCTATCATGTTGGTGTTATGTTCCTTGAATTTTGTGTCCCTAACATGGTGAGGGTTTATGGGCCCCTCTTGACAGTTTGCTTTGAATAAAACTCTTCCAGAAAGGCCCAACATTGGTTTTACCATTTGCCTAATAACAACTAAAATTTGCATAGGGAGTAATTAACCCGAGGATTCTTAATCAACCCCAGGCCAATGCTCCTCATGAGTGTTGGTCCAACCTAGAGCACTGTGCGAGGCTGCCCCAGGGCAACCTGGGTTATTTTGGCACCTGTACGCGTCTCTTATCCGCCGTGGCCTGAGATGGGATACGCGCGGCTATTACCAGGGTGTCGGCACGTCGTGAGGTCTTGCTGGACTTGTTTTACCATTGTTGAAATGTCTTGGGCGCAGGGATTCCGAGTCTGATTAGAGGGTCCCATGATGGAGGATTGTCTCCGCGAATCGTGTGCTTGTCATGGGCTAAGTTGGGACACCCTTGCAGGGTTTAATCTTTCAAGAGTCGTGCCTACAGTTATGTGGCAGACGGGAGTTTTTAATATCCGGTTGTAGTGAACTTGAAACCAAACTCTTTAAAATACACCGACCGCGTTTGTAACCGCGATGGTATCTTTTCGATGAGGTTCGGGAAGAGAACACGGTGGGGTGATGTTTGAACGTAAGTAGTTCAGGATCACTTCTTGATCGTTACTAGTTTGCGACTGTTGCGTAGTTTCTCATCTTATTCTTGAATTTGTAATCTAGTCACCATACATGCTTACTGCCTACTGCAACTCCACCATATACCCATATTTTCCCTATGAGCTTAAATTGTCTTGCTATCATGGGTTTTGAGATTGCTGAGTCCTCGTGACTCACTAGATACTACAAACATAGTTGCAGGTATCGACGAGACTGATGCAGGTGATGCCACTGAACTCAAGTGGGAGTTCGACGAGGACCGTGGCCATTACTATGTTTCCTTTCCGGATGATCAGTTCTTGTGCCCAGTAGGGTCGATTGGGACTTAGCATGGGTGGTTGTCTTTTATTCGTTTGATATCGTCCGTAGTCGGACTTTGTGTTCATCTTGAATGATTATATAACTTGATGATATTGTGTGACATTGTGGCGATTGTAAGCCAAAGCTCGTATTCTATCTATTCCGTACATGAGATGAGCAAAGATACAACCACTCTTGCGACCATACCAATATGCGCTTATACCCCAAGTCATGCCTCGACACGTATGGAGTATAGTCGCATATTGGGCATGACAAGTGGGTAATCAGAGCCATCCCGACTTAGGAGCCCCCAGCCTGGTCGAACCGCTAACGTTGAACAAAACTATTTTGTGTCTTAGGAATATATATATCGAAGAGTAGGATTCTTTTTACTCCTCATCCCCTTCGTCGCTCTGGTAAGGACTCCTGACGTAGATGTTTTGACCTCTCTCTCCTCATTTTCACTAAAAAAATTAGGATCACGCGGGTATATTGGTATCATTCTGATATTGTTGTGACGAGAACATTGTTCTTGGTGCTTCCTAACATTAGGGGTTGTGGCAGTGTCCTGGGGAGTTGATTTCCGAGGTGTTGTCTTCACAATTTTATCATTGCAGTTCTGGTATACCTGAGCTCGCCGACATCGAAAATCTCTTTTATGTAGTTAGTGGTGAGATAACCTCAGCGCCACCCAGTACTGGGGAGGGAGTTCGGGAGTATTGCCACAGCTAGTACAACAGATGCTTTTTGAAGTTCGAGGTACACGATTTCCGGAGTTTTCTTGGTTATGTGTTGACGGATGGATACCGTGGAGCGTAGGGCTTGTTAGTTGTGTGTTATATATTGTGCCTCCCTGTATCCCCAACACCAGATTGCATAACCAGAAAGTTTCGGGAGTTAATAGGTGGGAATTCAAGTAGCTCTTAGTTATTATTCCGGCAAATAATTGGTATGGGATTGGGTGATCCTTACCACTTATTTGTTCCAATCATACCTTGTTGTTTCATTCATCAACCTTTGTCTAAGTGGCTTCTCACCTTAATGGTCATGTAATGCTAACTTTGGAATGCATTCGTTCAATCTCTATTCGAATGTTTATTGTGAAGACTATATGTTGCACATATCTATCCGTTGATTCAGCTTGTCTATCATAATCTAACGGATGTCACCTTCTTCAGGATGGCTCCCCCAACGCGTCTGAGTCCGCAACGTACTGATGGGGACCAGTCCAACCCTCCACCTCCTCCTCTGTCTCGGGAGACATGTCAAGTTGTGATGGCGGCCACCAACACCAATACCCAGATGCTTTTGCAGCTCTTGCAAGAGCATAACCAAGGTCAAGGCAACCAAGGGAATCAAGGCCAGGGGAAATTCAACAATCAGCCTTAGTTTGCTACCCTCAACCAGTTTCTTACAAATAAGCCAAAGTCTTTCAGCACTTGTGCCGAGGCCATGGACGCTGATGATTGGCTCATGGACATCAACAAGCATTTTGAATGCAGCAATGTCAGGCCTGAGGACTACGTCATGTTTGCTTCTTTTCATCTCAAGGACCAAGCAGCAGATTGGTATCAGCGGTACAAAGATTCCAGAGGGGGTGGAGCGATTACCTGGACTAACTTGTGCCGGGACTTTGAAGCTCATCGCATTCCAACAACTGTTGTCGAGAGCAAGTGTGAGGAATTCTACATTCTCAAGCAAGGAAGCATGCCCGTGTATCAATATAACATCAAGTTTCAGAATCTTGCTCGCTTCGCAAGGCAGGACATTCCTGATGAAAAGAGCATGATCTATCACTTTAGGGGTGGCCTCAGAGAGGATCTGCAGTTAGCTCTCATTATTGTTGAGCCTACTCAGTTCAATCAGTTCTACAACATGGACCTCAAGAAAGAAGCTGCTCAGCTCAAGTGTGAGGCTTTAAAGAAGAGAATCAGGGATGCAGTCCAGTCTTCCTCTTCCTCTCAAGTGGCAGCTAAGAACAGAAGTTCTGGCTTCCTCCACCTCCTCTGTTTCGTCAGCCCTACCAACAGAAGCACTTAGGTGGTCGTGGATCTTCCCACCCACCCAACCCAGGCTATCAGAACAAGTCTCAGACTCAGGCTCCAAGGATAGGTGGTCCTCCTCCTCCACCTTTTCGTCCATTTTCAGAGGTCACTTGTCACATGTTTGGTTTGAAAGGGCATTACTCAAACAAGTGCACCCAGAAGGGCCTTCCGCCTCCTCCTCCGGTCAGGTCAGCAAGCAATGCAGCCGTCAAGCACAATCCCAAGTCTGCAAGGGTGAACATGATGAACTCAAATCAAGCAGAGGATTCTTCAGAAGTGATCATGGGTAATCACCCAGTTAATGATATTCCCGCAAAAGTTCTATTTGATTCTGGTGCATCGCGTTGTTTCATGTCTAGACCATTCTTTGCAAAGCATGATTTCTCTTGGTCATATCTGGTTAAACCTTTGCGTATTGTTTCTCCGGGTGGGTTAATGAGCTCCAACTTGGTGATCCCTAATGTGGCCATCAAGATGGGCAATTATAAATTTCTGGCTTCCCCAATTGTACTCGGCGATTCCGATATTGATCTCATCCTGGGCATGGATTGGCTTTCTCAGCACAAAGGCCTTTCTTGATTGTGTTGCCAAGGAGATTAAATTGACGCACCCTTCTGAGGATGTGATCATCTTTGTTGCTCGTGATGAAACCATTCGGTTGTTCTCTCTCAATGAGAAGGGTGCGTTAGACGCTATTTCTTAGATCCCAGTTGTTTGTGAGTACCAAGATGTCTTTCCAGAAGAGCTTCCAGGTATGCCTCATCGGTCAGTCGAGTTTGTTATTGATCTTGAGCCCGATACAGAACCCGTTAGCAAGCGCCCATAAAAGCTTGGGCCAAAAGAGATGAAAGTATTGAAGAAACAGCTCGATGGACAAGAACTTCTGGGTCTGATCAGACCAAGTTCATCTCTGTGGGGTTGTGGTGTTCTTTTTGTCCAGAAGAAGGATGGCACGGACCGACTTTCCGTCGATTACCGCCCATTGAACAAGAAGACAATCAAGAATAAATACCCACTTTCCAATATCAATTAGCTATTCGAACAAACTCGAAGGTGCAAAGGTGTTTTCCAAGCTTGACCTCCGAATGGGGTATCATCAGATTGGCATTCGTGAAGAAGATATCCCAAAGACATCATTCAGAACAATCTTTGGTTCTTATGAATATATTGTGATGTCTTTCGGGCTTGCAAATGCCCCTCCAACATTCTCTCATATGATGAACTTCATCTTCAACACCTACACCAATGAATTCGTCCTAGTCTATCTCGATGATATCATGGTATTCTCCAAGAATAAAAAGGATCATGCCAAGCATTTGCGACTGGTGCCCGACAAGCTCAGAGAGTAATAATTCTACGCAAAGTTCTCCAAATGTGAGTTTTGGCTTGATGAAGTTCTTTACCTTGGTCACATCTGTCCGCCAAGGGCATTTCTGTTAATCCAGAGAAGCTTTCTACAATTGTGAATTGGGAGCCTCCTCATAATGTCAAGCAGCTCCGTAGTTTCCTTGGGCTTGCAAGCTATTGTAGAAGGTTTGTGGAAAACTTCTCAAAGATTGCTAAGCCTCTTTCCAACCTCCTCCAGAAACATGTCAAGTATTCCTGGACTCCTAGTGTGACGTTGCCTTCAACACTCTCATAGAGAAACTCATCACAGCTCCTGTCCTAACTCCTCCTAATGAGTCCAAGCCATAAGAAGTTTTCTGTGATGTGTTGTTGCAAGGTCTCGGTGTTGTGTTAATGCAAGAGAAGAAAGTTGCAACCTATACTTCTCGTCAACTAAAGCCAAATGAAAGTATCTACCCCACTCACGATCTTGAGTTGGCGGCAGTTGAGGGAGTCCTGGATTAGGGGGTGTTCGGATAGCCAGACTATACCTTCAGCCGGACTCCTGGACTATGAAGATACAAGATAGAAGACTTCGTCCCGTGTCCGGAAGGGACTTTCCTTGGCGTGGAAGGCAAGCTTGGCGATACGGATATACAAATCTCCTACCATTGTAACCGACTTTGTGTAACCCTAACCCTCTCCGGTGTCTATATAAACCAGAGGGTTTTAGTCCGTAGGACAACATACAGAACAACAATCATACCATAGGCTAGCTTCTAGGGTTTAGCCTCTCCGATCTCGTGGTAGATCTACTCTTGTACTACCCATATCATCAATATTAATCAAGCAGGACGTAGGGTTTTACCTCCATCGAGAGGGCCCGAACCTGGGTAAAACTTCGTGTCCCTTGCCTCCTATTACCATCCGGCCTAGACGCACAGTTTGGGACCCCCTACCCGAGATCTGCCGGTTTTGACACCGACATTGGTGCTTTCATTGAGAGTTCCTCTGTCTCATTGCCGTCTGGCTTGATGGCTCCTACGATCATCAATAGCGATCCAATCCAGGGTGAGACCTTCCTCCCCGGACAGATCTTCGTCTTCGGCGGCTTCGCGCTGCGGGCCAATTCACTTGGCCATCTGGAGCAGATCGAAAGCTATGCCCCTGGCCGTCAGGTCAGATTTGGAAGCTTAAACTACACGGCTGACATCCATGGGGACTTGATCTTCGATGGATTCGAGCCACTGGTGAGCGCGGCGCACTGTCACGACGAGCATGATCTAGCTCTGCCGCCGAACAGTGCCCTGGAGGCCGCACCCGCATCGGCTTCGACCCTTAATTCAGAGCCAACTGCGCCGATCGAGGATGGGCGGTTGGACGCCGCCTCGGGGGCTGCGATCCCAACGGCGATTGAGCCGAACACCAGCCCCGCACTCCGCGAGACTCGTGACTCCAAGGAGCCGGACTCCTCTCCGGACTCCGAACCCTCCGTGCCCCTGCCAATTGAATCCGATTGGGCGCTGATCATGGAGTTTACTGCCACGGACATCTTTCAGCACTCGCCTGTCGGTGATATTCTGAAGACATTGAAGTCTCTCTCTTTCTCAGGAGAGCCCTGGCCGGACTACGGTCAACAGGGTTGGGATACGGATGATGAACAAATTCAAAGCCCACCCACCACCCACTTTGTAGCCACTGTCGACGATTTAACCGACATGCTCGACTTCGACTCCGAAGACATCGACGGTATGGACGCCGATGAAGGAGACGATGAAGAACCAGCGCCTATCAGGCCCTGGAAAGCCACCTCATCATACGCCATATACATGGTGGACACCCCAAAAGAAGGAGATGGCGATGGAACAGCGGAGGATGACCCCTCCAAGAAACAGCCTAAGCGCCGGCGTCAGCGGCGCCGCTCAAAATCCCGCCAAAACAAATGCAGCGATTCCAGCACGGGAGATAATAATACTCCGGAAAGTGCCGAAGAAAACCCCCTCCAGCTAGATTTAGCACAAGAGGATGGAGAAACCAGCCCTCATGAGAGAGCGGCAGACAGAGAGGTCGAGGACGATAATTATATGCCTCCCTCCGAAGACGAGGCAAGCCTCAACGACGATGAATTCGTCATGCCAGAGGATCCCGTCGAGCAAGAGCGTTTTCAACGCAGGCTTATGGCCACGGCAAGAAGCCTCAAGAAAAAACAGCAACAGCTTAGAGCTGATCAAGATTTGCTAGTCGACAGATGGACTGAAGTCCTTGCGGCCGAAGAGCATAAACTCGAACGCCCCTCCAAGAGCTACCCAAAGCGCAGGTTGCTACCCCAATTAGAGGAGGAAGCACTCGATGCGGCCGACTGGCCACCTCATGGCCGCGACAGAGAGGCCTCTCGGCCCTCCACTCAAGCCGCACCCCGTACAAAGGCACGGGAATATGCGTCGGACTTACGTGATATGTTGGAGGACAAGGCAAGGCAAACAAGATCGATCTATGGATCGCGTGGGTGCCCCATGGCTCGAGACGGTAACCGTCATGCTGGCCACAAATTCGGCAGGGCCGAACACAGTAGACAAAGCTCATTGGAGCTATGTCATGATATAGCCCACTACAGAGGCGCTGCACACCCACTATGCTTCACAGACGAAATAATGGATCATCAAATCCCTGAGGGTTTCAAACCCGTAAATATCGAATCATATGATGGCACAACAGATCCTGCGGTATGGATCGAGGATTATCTCCTTCATATCCACATGGCCCGCGGCGATGATTTCCACGCCATCAAATACCTCCCACTCAAGCTTAAAGGACCAGCTCGGCATTGGCTTAACAGCTTGCCAACAGGATCAATCAGTTGTTGGGAGGACCTGGAAGCCGCATTCCTCGACAATTTCCAGGGCACTTATGTGTGACCCCCAGACGCCGATGACCTAAGTCACATAATTCAGCAGCCAGAGGAATCGGCCAGGCAATTCTGGACACGGTTCCTAACAAAGAAAAATCAAATAGTCGACTGTCCGGACGCTGAGGCCCTAGTAGCCTTCAAGCACAATATCCGTGACGAGTGGCTTGCCCGGCACCTTGGACAAGAAAAGCCGAAGTCTATGGCAGCACTCACGACACTCATGACCCGCTTTTGTGCGGGAGAAGACAGCTGGCTTGCTCGTAGCAACAATATGACCAAGAACCTTGGTAATTCGGATACCAGGGACAGTAGTGGCAGGTCGCGTTGCAACAAGTAGAAGCACCGCATTAATGGCGACAATGCTGAGGATACGGCAGTTAATGCCGGATTCAGAGGCTCTAAATCCGGTCAGCGGAAAAAGCCATTCAAAAGGAATCCTAGGGGCCCATCCAGTTTGGACCGAATACTCGACCGCTTATGCCAGATACATGGCACCCCTGAAAAGCCGGCCAATCACACCAATAGGGATTGTTGGGTGTTCAAGCAGGCAGGCAAGTTAAACGCCGAAAATGAAGACAAGGGGTTGCATAGAGATGACGACGAGGAGCCCCAACCGCCGAACAACAGTGGACAGAAGGGTTTTCCCCCACAAGTGTGGACGGTGAACATGATATACGCAACCCACGTCCCCAAAAGGGAGCGGAAGCGCGTGTTAAGGGACGTATACGCGGTAGAGCCAGTCGCCCCAAAGTTCAACCCATGGTCCTCCTCCCCGATCACCTTTGATCGAAGGGACCATCCCACTAGCATCCGTCATGGCGGATTCGCCGCATTGGTTCTAGACCCAATCATTGACGGATTTCATCTCACTAGAGTCCTTATGGACGGTGGCAGTAGCCTGAACCTGCTTTACCAGGATACATTGCAGAAAATGGGCATAGATCCCTCGAGGATTAAGCCCACCAAAACGACCTTTAAAGGCGTAATACCAGGTGTAGAGGCCAACTGTACGGGCTCAGTCACACTGGAAGTGGTCTTCGGATCTCCAGATAATTTCCGAAGCGAAGAGTTAATCTTCAACATAGTCCCATTCCGCAGTGGCTATCACACACTGCTCGGGCGAACCGCATTCGCCAAGTTCAATGCGGTACCGCACTACGCATAACTTAAGCTCAAAATGCCAGGCCCTCAAGGAGTAATTACGGTCAATGGAAACACCGAACGCTCCCTCCGAATGGAGGAGCACACGGTGGCCCTTGCAGCAGAAGTACAAAGCAGCCTCTCCAGGCAGTTCTCCAGTCCGGCCATTAAACGACCGGACACCGTCAAGCACGCCCGGAGTAACCTACAACAAGACCGCCTGGCACGATCCGAGCGGGCGTAGCAATGCGGCCCCAACCCCAACCCTCGCAAAAAGGCGACACCAGTACTTCGCGTACATAACTACACTCTAGAAATACCATGGGTACAGGGGAGGGGCACCATCACGGCACGCCCGAAACATGGCTTAAACCGTACCAGGGGCTGCCGATTTTTTAATTTTCTCTTACTTTCAGGACTCCATCCTTCGGAACGCCTGTTCGGCAGTTCAATTGCCGCACAAACGATGCAAGAACCAGGGAAACAGACAAGCCGCGCCGCATTACGGAACTCCCAGGTGGTCTCTATCACGAGGAGTATACCTGTTTCACATACTATTCCGCAGCTTGCCCCTGGAATGGACATGTTACATAGTCCAGCCTTTTGCTTATCGCATTATTTGTATCATTCTGCTTTGATCGAAGCCCTCTTTAATAAACAGTTTGTCTATTTTTGCATTACTCTTATATATATATGTGTGTGTTCCTTAACGACATATTGCACCCGTACACTTTGGTACGGCCTAAATACGCCAGGGGCTTTAGTACCCCTCAATATGGTGTGAGAAGTACGAACACTTTAACAAGCGCGGCATCCCGAACTTATAGCATTATATGCATCGGCTCCGAATCATGTCTTGGGTCAATAGTTGGGTTTGCCTAGCTCCTATGTTTTGGTGCCTTATGTTCCGCTATATCGGCTAAGGTAGCACTAGGAGAACCACTGCGATTGTGCCCCAGTTGAGCTGGGTCGAGCACCTCAGTGGAGAAAGCTAAAACTGACTGTCATGATGAAGCGAGAGCTGGTCGCTGTTCGAGAGGTTTTTGGAGTCCCTAAAGACTTATGCCGCTTAGGGCGAGGAGCCGGCTCTGTCCGGCCAAGGCATGGATAGCGCCCCGAACTCGGTCTTCCAAATACCAGGGGCTTCGCCGAAATTTAAAATTATAGAATTCTATGGCTAAGTGAGTGTGTTCACGCATTATAGTCCAATTGCCTTGTTCGTTGGGCTGAGCGCCACCCACGAAGGACCCAAACATAGGAAAAAGAGTGATCAGGTTTATCCCCGAACACCCCAGCACTAGCGGCACGGGGGCAGAAGCCGACGACTCGCCATCTCTCAGAATTGATAAACAGCCGCACAGAAGGTAATATTTTAAATTCCAACAGCATTGCTTAGCGCATATGAACAAGTTTTCAGTGCACAGGACAAAACGAGCAAGTTTCACTCAAAAATTACATCCCTAGAACATTCATCCGCCACAAGGCAGGCACCCTTCAGAACATCCTTATAGTAATTCTTGGGCTTGCGATGCTCTTTCCCCGGCGGTGGCCCGTCCTTCACAAGCTTCTCAGCATCCAGCTTGCCCCAGTGCACCTTAGCACGGGCAAGGGCCCTATGGGCACCTTCAATGCAGATGGAGCGCTTGATGACTTCGAGCCTTGGACAGGCCTCCACCAGCCGCCGCACCAGCCCAAAATAGCTCCCAGGCAGAGCCTCTCCAGGCCACAGCCGAACTAGGAGGCCCTTCATGGCCTGTTCGGACGCCTTGTGGAGCTCGACCAGTTGCTTCAGCTGGTCGCTCAGGGGCACGGGGTGTCCGGCCTCAGCATACTGAGACCAGAACACCTTCTTTGTCGAGCTACCCTCCTCGGCTCGATAGAACATGGCGGCATCAGATACACTCTGGGGAAGATCTGTGAACGCTCCTGGAGAGCTCCGGATTCGGGTAAGTAACAAGTAACTCACGTTTATGTGTTTGCTTTGCATAAAGAATGCCTTACCCGCCGCTATCTTCTTCACCTCATCCAACTCCTAGAGGGTCTTCTGTGATTTGGCCTTGGCAGACTTGGCATTCTCAATGGCCGCCGCGAGCTCGGACGCTCGCGTCTTTGAGTCAAGCTCCAAACTCTCATGCTGTTTCATGAGAACTTGGAGCTCTTGCCGCACCTTGCCAACCTGGGCCCCATACTTCTCCCGCTCGGTGTGCTCCGTGGCCGCCTTCTTCTCGGCCTCGAGCAGCTCTTGCTTAAGGGTCGCCACCTCAGACATGGCCCCTACAATAGCCACGATAATCCTGTCATTTTTTGCAATTGCACCTTTTATTATATATTTAAACAAGGTATTCCTTACCTTCATTGTCCTCGAGCTGCTTCTTGGCACGCCCAAGCTCTTGCTCGGACCGCTCGAGGTTCTGCTTTAGCGCATCCACTTCCGCAGTCAGTGCGGCGGACGCAAGCAAAGAAGCCTGCATATGCATATTGACTGCTTTTTGTTAGACTCTTGCGAATTTTATTTGATCGTCTATTCGGCTTTTCTTCCCGAACACCAAATAGAGCATCAGGGGCTACTGTCTATGCGGTAATATTATTTACACATTCTTTACTTACCTCAAAGCCTGTTAAAAGGCTAGTACAAGCTTCAGTCAGTCCGCTCTTGACGGACTGAACCTTCTGGACCACCGCGCTCATAATGGTGCGGTGCTCCTCGTCGATGCAGGCGCCTTGGAGCGCCTCCAACAGATTGTCCGGTGCCTCCGGTTGGACGGGGGTCACCGGCACGGTGGGCTTGCTCCTCTTGGAAGGAGGTCCCCTGCTGGACTCTGGAACCTTTGAAGGTTCCGGAGCGGTGTCCGGCCTAGAGCCGGACTTGGAGCCCTAGGGGTTTCATCCCCTTTACTCCTGGAGTCCGGGAGGTCGCCTTGCGGTGCCTCCAGGACCACCTCCTCCCGGCTTGGAACATGTTGGGACAACACTTCGGTGTCGTCCGTAGGGCGGGGGGAGGAAGCCGTCGGAAGCGAGTTCACATCCGACGAGTCCAGTGAGTCGCTCGACGACGCGTTGAGCCGGTCTTTGGGTGGGCTGCATAAACATATTTCGACATAAGGGAAAACTGTGCAATAAACGAATACTATGAATTACTCTGTATCCGGATACTTATGATTTTGCCAGGGCTTGGCCCTAGGCGGCCACTCCTCTCCGCCGTCGTCGGCGTCGGTGGAGTAGTCCGGAGGAAGGGTTTTCCCCTTCTTGGACCCTTCGGCCTCCCCAGAGAGGGCGGCCTTCCTTTTCTTCTCTCCTCCCACTGGAGGGGGAGAGGTCTCTTCTTCTTCCTCCTCATCTTCACGGGAGGAATGCGCCTCGGAACCGTCGGATGATGGATCCGACACCTCCTGGCGCCGGGCACTCTTTCGAGTCCCCGTGGCCTTTTTCGCGGCCTTCTTCTCCGGCACCACATAGGGTGCCGGAACCAGCAGCTTCGCCAAGCGAGCGTCCGCTGGGCCTTCGGGCAAAGGAGCCGGATAGTTGATCTGTCCGGACGTCACCTGCCAATCCTGTCAAAGGTAAGGGAGCTTAGATCCCGCATAGAGTCAAACTATGAAAAACTGATACCCTGTAACAGGAAAAAAATAGCTTACCGCATGAGCGTGACGCTGCGTACTGAATCCGTGATCCTCGGTAGCGGATGCGGGGGCCTCGGCGCCCTTGAAAAGCACCTTCCAGTCATCTTCGTACGTCATGTCGAAGAGCCTGCTCAGAGTTTGGTGCCATGCCGGGTCGAACTCCCACAGGTTGAAAGCCCGTTGTTGACACGGGAGGATCAGGCGGATGAGCATAACCTGGACTACATTGACAAGTTTGAGCTTCTTGTCCATCAGGGTTTGGATGCAGGTTTGGAGTCCGGTCAGCACTCCTTTTTACCCCATGACAGGCCCATCTCCTTTCAGGAGGTGAGCCGCGTAGGGGGTCCGGATCGGAACTCGGGGGCTGTGACTCATTCGGGGTCGCACGGCTCGGTGATGTAAAACCACCCCGATTGCCACCCCTTCAGGGTCTCCACAAAGGAGCCCTCGAGCCATAAGACGTTGGCCATCTTGCCCACCATGGCGCCCCCGCACTCCGCCTGGTTGCCGCGCACCACCTTCGGCTTGACATTGAAAGTCTTGAGCCATAGGTTGAAATGGGGGCGGATGCGGAGGAAAGCCTCGCACACGACGATAAACGCCGAGATGTTGAGGACAAAGTTCGGGGCCAGATCGTGGAAATCCAGGCCGTAGTAGAACATGAGCCCCCAGACAAATGGGTGGAGAGGGAAGCCCAGTCCGCGGAGGAAATGGGGGAGGAACACCACCCTCTCATGGGGCCTAGGGGTGGGGATGAGCTGCCCCTTTTCGGGAAGCCGGTGCACGATGTCGTTTGACAGGTATTTGACCTTCCTCAATTTTTTGATGTGTCCCTCCGTGACGGAGGAGACCATCCACTTGCCTCCCGCTCCGGACATGGCTGGAGAAGGTTGAGGTGTGGGAGTGCGGACTTGGGCGCTGGAGCTCGAGTGCACGAGAATGGATAGGCAAAGGAGAAAGAAGGCGTAGGTGAAAGGGTGGATCCTTATCCCCTTATATGGGTGGACGCAACTACGTGTCCCCACCAGCCTGGTAAAACTCGCTTATCTCCAAGCGCCGTAATCAAGGGCGCGGTTGGGTTACCCACGCCCGTATTGATGAGAATCCGGGAATAAGGGGACACGATCTCTGCATTGACAAGACGTGCCAAGGAAACCGCCTCGCATGACGCGCTGAGGTCGGATAATGAAACGACTCAGATAAAGGCTTGGCTGTGTGTGTCACACTACGGAATACGTCAGCAGATTAGATTTGTGTAAATATTATTCTCTCTATGGAGATATGTGGAAACTTATTTTGCAGAGCCGGACACTATCTTTGTGTTCAAAATCTCCTATGAAGTACTTGGAGGAGGAACCCGCCTTGCAATGCCGAAGACAATCTGCGCGCCGGACTCGTCGTCATTGAAGCCTGGTTCAGGGGCTACTGAGGGAGTCCTGGATCAGGGGGTGTTCGGATAGCTGGACTATAGCTTCAGCCAGACTCCTGGACTATGAAGATACAAGATTGAAGACTTCGTCCCGTGTCCGGAAGGGACTTTCCTTGGCGTGGAAGGCAAGCTTGGTGATACGGATATACAGATCTCCTACCATTGTAACCGACTTTGTGTAACCCTAACCCTCTCCGGTGTCTATATAAACCAGAGGGTTTTAGTCCGTAGGACAACATACAGAACAACAATCATACCATAGGCTAGATTCTAGGGTTTAGCCTCTCCGATCTCATGGTAGATCTACTCTTGTACTACCCATATCATCAATATTAATCAAGCCAGATGTAGGGTTGTACCTCCATCGAGAGGGCCCGAACCTAGGTAAAACTTCGTGTCCCTTGCCTCCTGTTACCATCTGGCCTAGACGCACAGTTCGAGACCCCCTACCCGAGATCCGCCGGTTTTGACACCGACAGCAGTTGTCCATTCATTAATAACATGGAGACATCTCTTGTTGGGAAGGCAAGTGGACATTTTCACCGATCACAAGAGCCTCAAATATATCTTCACTCAACCCAACCTCAACCTCCGGCAAACTCGTTGGGTAGAAATGATTCAAGAGTACAATCCAAGCATTGAGTACACTCTAGGCAAGGAAAATGTGATTGTAGATGCCTTGAGCATAAAGGCTTATTGCAACAGCTTAATCCTCAAGCCATTCCAACCTGATCTTTGTGAAGCTTTCCGCAAGCTCAACCTCCAAGCTGTTCCTCAAGGTTTTCTTGCCAACCTTCAAGTCACTCCAACTTTGGAAGACCAAATTCATGAGGCACAACTCCTTGATACCATGGTGAAGAAGGTGAAACATGGTATTGCCAAGGGCCTTCCCAAATACAAGTGCTATCGCATTGATGACAAGGACACCTTATTCTTCGAGGACCGGCTAGTGGTTCCTAAGGGCGATCTAAGGAAGGTCATAATGAACGAAGCGCACAATTCTCTCCTCTCCATCCATCCAGGCAGTTCAAAGATGTACCATGATCTCAAGCAGTCGTATTGGTGGACTCAAATGAAGTGAGAGATTGCTCAATCCATGAATGAATGTGATGTTTGTCGAAGGGTGAAAGCAGAACATCAATGACCAGCTGGTCTCCTCCAACCTCTTGCTATTCCAGAATGGAAGTTTGATCATATCAAAATGGACTTTGTCACTGGCTTTCCCAAGTCCAAGCATGGGAATGATGCTATCTTCGTTGTCATTGACAAGCTTACAAAAGTGGCTCATTTCCTTCCAATCAAAGATTCTATCAGACAGCTCAGTTGGCAGAGCTATACCCCTCCAGAATTTTCTCGTTGCACGGGATCCCGCAATTGATCTCTTTAGACCGTGGAAGCACTTTCACTTCCAAGTTTTGGGACTCTTTCCAGAAGGCCATGGGCACAAACATTCGTTTCACCACGGCCTTTCATCCTCAAATGAGTGGCCAAGTTGAAAGAGTAAATCAAATCCTCGAATACATGCTCGGAGCTTGTGTCATCTCTTTTGGTATGAAGTGGGAAGATTGCCTCCCATATGCCGAGTTCTCCTATAACAACAGTTACCAAGAAAGTTCGGGCAAGGCCCCTTTCAAAATTCTTTATGGCAGAAAGTGTCATACTCCTCTAAACCGGTCCGAGACTGATGAAAGCCAACTTCTTGGCAATGACTTGATCACAGAAGCTGAAGAAATGTGTAAAGTCATCCGTGAAAATCTCAAAGCCGCGCAATCGCGCCAGAAGAGTTACTATGATAGCAAGCACCGTGACTTGGCTTTCGAGATCAGAGACCATGTCTATCTCTACGTCTCTCCCATGAAAGGCACTCAACACTTTGGTATCAAATGGAAGCTTGCCCCAAGATATGTGGGTCGTTTCAAGATCATTGGCAAAAGAGGCGACCTTGCTTATCAACTTGAGCTCCCTTCCAACTTCTCAAATGTGCACGATGTGTTTCACATGTCACAACTTCGCAAGTACTTTAAGGCGCCCGAGCGCACTATCAACTTCGCAGAGATTAACCTCCAAGAAGACTTGTCTTATCATGAGCATCCCGTTGCCATTCTTGAAGAAAGCAAGCGCAAAACTCGCAACAAGTCAATCAAATTCCTCAAAGTTAAGTGGTCTCACCATTTCGACCGAGAAGCTACTTGGGAGCACGAGGATCGCCTCTGTTCTGAATATGCAGAGTTCTTTCAGTCCTAGATCTCAGGACGAGATCCTCTTGTAGTGGAGGATAGTTGTAACACCCCAGTTGTAAACTTCCATATTTGGCAATATAACCATCTTGTTCTTCATCAATCCCAAGTGGTTTCCTCCTTGTGGTTTCATTTTGGGGTTTTGCGTTGTCTTGTCATTTCTTGTCATGTTTCTTTTTGCCTTTATTTGTTGCATCATGGCCTCGTCATAGTATTGCATTTGTGCCTCTTGTCATTTTGCATTCCATCCTCATCATTTGCATTGTGTGATTGTCTTCATGCATGTTGTATTGTTGCATGCTCCATGTGTGGTTCTTGCACCATCACCCCCTTCCTCTCCTTCTCTTTCCTTCTTTTGGCAAGTGCCATTTTTCACTCCTTGTTTAATGTTTATATTTTCCCCAAAATTCTAGCACCATGCCCTAAACCTCTGTGCCAAGTTTCACCTATTTTGGAGTTGATTTTGTTAGGTTTTAAAATGGCTCAAGTTTGAATTTAATTCAAACTTGAGTATTTTACTTCCTTTAAAAGTCTCCAAAGCAATTTTGTAAAATAGTGCACATTTCTAGGAGCATGAGGATTTTCTCACCTCCCCCAAACTCCTCTTCTAGCCTCCTGCACTTTTCCTATTGCTTTCTGTTTAAGGAAGTATAGAAAGGGAAGAGAAGAGAGCAGCAGTAGCCTACCTGGGCCGGCCTCCTAGCGCTCCAGCCCAGCAGCGCGCCCGCAGCCCGCCTGGCATCTATGTCCTTTCCCCTGTTTTTCTCACCCGTTCGCCCCAGACGCAGCATCGCCACGTGGCCAAGTCGGGCTCGTTCGTCAGCGACCCCGCACTCCTTCTCACCCACCTTTCCCCTTCCTTGGTCCCCTCTCGTAGCTCAGCACATGGCCACGGCCGCGCCACCACGAGCTCGCCCCACTCGCCCTAGCCCCCTTTAAGACCCATCTCATTGTCTACCCACTCACTAGGGTTTCCCTCTACCTCCAGCCACCGCCAGGCCACCATAGCCCACCAGATCCGCTGTCCCGACCGCATCCCAAGCGCATCCAGGAGCGCGTCAGCTTTGTCGATGAGCTCCTCGTCGACCTCCGCCCTGCTTACCGTGTCTGTCATCTTCCCCGACGTCGACTACGTGGAGCCGAGGGCCCCGTCCGCGTCGTCTTCTTCCTCGTCTTCGACTCCGGCCAACGCGAGTGTTCGTTCATTGCTGTGGCCTGCTCCAACCTCTTCCCGTCGTCCCGATCACGCTAGCGTGTTCATGGTGAGCCCCTGCTCCTCGCTGACCTTTTCCCCCTCTCTTTAGGCTGCTCTATCGCCGTGTTCGTGTAGGCTGAACTCGTCGCCGCCGGGACTTGTTTCCGGCAAGAACCCAGACCCCTGTTTGTCGCTCGCTAGTGTCCCTCTCGTTCGCCGCGCTGCATAGGGTTGACCCGCGCCCTCAGTCACTCACCTAGACCTGTCACGCATCGCCGTGCTCATCGCTGTGGCCACCTCTGTCGCATGTCGCCAGCGTCACCGTAGACGTCGTTAGGTGCGGCACGTCCCAGTGTCGTGTGCGGGTTCCTCCCGCGCACTGTTTCCACCCCTCCACCGTGTTGTTTGGTCTCTATAGCCAACTCCGGCAAGTTCCGCCGCCACGCCTCGCTCTTCGTCGGCAGACCATGTTGGGTTGGTTCAAATAATGCCGGAAACAAGTAGCCGAGCTGGTCGACCGCCCATGCGCCCACCGTAGCGACCTGGGTTCGAATCCCAGGCGCGCTCCTTTTTCCTCTGTGGGGTATTAACTATTGTCTCAATGACAACTGGGGCCCACTACTCAGCCTCACAGGGATCAGGACCCCACCTGTCATACCCTCTCCTCTTTTCTTCCTTTTTCTTTTATTTATTCCCAGCGAATATTCCATTTCTGGCATACAACATCTTTCCAATTCGGGCAAGTCCAATTCTAGACATTTCCAAATTTGGAAATTGCCATTTCTGTATATTCCATTTTAGGCTGGTTATGTTTTGCATATTTGTGATGATTTTTCTACAGTAACCTAGACATATTATATATGTTGTTAGGGTAGAAAAATCCCACCAATCCATTGGTGGCATTAGTTTTTGCATTTGAGCAAGTGCATGAGCATGTCATTTTACATCATGTTGTTGTTTTGTCTTTTATGTATGATTGAATTCTAACATGCTAAGTGGTATCTTGACACATGTGTAGCTTCCTTTTCATATCTACTCCATGCTAGAATTTATTTCATTCCATGAAGTGCACTGTGCTGAGTGCCACAAGCTTGTAAACATGCTATCATGAATCTGGTATGACATGCCATTATTTCTTCTAAGATTTGTTCATATCTTTTTTCATGTTTGCATTGGTGATGTCATCAATTCTATAGATCTTTGGGACAAGTTTAGTAAGGGAGTTTTATTAAGTGGATTTAGTACTATCATGCCATGATCTTGTGTACTGTAATATTTTCCTGTAGCATATAGTTTACTGGGCATAAACAATGCAACCTGATGTTGTTCTGTCATGGCCAATGAATTTCTGCTAAGTCTGTTAAACTGTTAACTTTTGCATTTTTGCCATGCTGTTTTAGACTTGTTCAAGGGGTTTCTACCAGTAGCTCAGTGTTCATGATTTGTAGAGCTTCACCTGTACTTCACCGTCATGTATTTTGTTTTCATGTAGAAGTGATGTAGCATATTTTTTAAGATGCATCTTAAGTGTTATGTTGCTGTTAAGCGCAATTTTGCATTGTTCCTATTTTGCTCATCATTTGCAAACCGTGCATTTGTATCCGGTGATCTTCATATCGATTTCAACTGAAATCTCTCAATCTATCCGATGGCATGCTTGGTTTTCCATGTTAATGCCATGAACATATTTCCCCTTCCGGAGTACCCATATGCATTGCACATCATATATTGCATCCCATGCCATGTCTTGCATCATGTTGCTTACGCATTGCAGCGTGGTTGATTGTTGTTCCCTTGCTTGTGTTCTTGCTTTGGGTAGAGTTGGGAGACGAGTTCGTGTTTGAGGACCCTGTTGAGTATGTTCACGAGGAGCAAGGATTCGATACCTCTGAAACATTGCAGGCAAGATGATCATTACCCCCGATATCACTTCTATCTTTGCTTTCTAGTTGTTCGTTCTATCGCTATGTCGCGCTACCTACCACTTGTTATCAAGCCTCCCATATTGCCATGTCAAGCCTCTAACCCACCTTCCTAGCAAACCATTGTTTGGCTATGTTACTGCTTTTGCTCAGCCCTTCTTATAGCATTGCTAGTTGCAGGTGCAGTGCAGGTTGTTCCATGTTGGAACATCGATATGCTGGGATATCACAATATCGCTTATTTAATTAATGCATCTATATACTTGGTAAATGGTGGAAGGCTTGACCTTTTGCTCAGTGTTTTGTTCCACTCTTGCCGCCTTAGTTTCCTTCATACCGGTGTTATGTTCCTTGAATTTTGTGTCCCTAACACGGTGAGGGTTTATGGGCCCCTCTTGACAGATCGCTTTGAATAAAACTCTTCCAGCAAGGCCCAACATTGGTTTTACCATTTTCCTAATAACAACTAAAATTTGCATAGGGAGTAATTAACCCAAGGATTCTTAATCAACCCCCGGGCCAATGCTCCTCCCAAGTGTTGGTCCAACCTAGAGCACTATGCGGGGCCGCCCCAGGGCAACCTAGGTTATTTTGGCACCTGTACGCGTCGCTCATCCGCCGTGGCCTGAGACGAGATACGCACGGCTATTATCAAGGTGTCGGCACGTCGGGAGGTCTTGCTGGACTTGTTTTACCATTGTCAAAATGTCTTGTGCATAGGGATTCCGAGTCTGATCGGAGGGTCCCGCGATGTACGATTGTATTCGTGGATCATGAGCTTGTCATGGGCTAAGTTGGGACACCCCTGTAGGGTTTAATCTTTCGAGAGCCGTGCCCGCGGTTATGTGGCAGATGGGAGTTTTTATTATCCGGTTATTGTGAACTTGAAACCCAACTCTTTAAAATACACCAACCGCGTGTGTAACCATGATGGTCTCTTTTCGACGAGGTTAGGGAAGAGAACACGGCGGGGGATGTTTGAACGTAAGTAGTTCAAGATCACTTCTTGATCGTTACTAGTTTGCGACCGTTGCATAGTTTCTCATCTTATTCTTGAATTCGTAAGCTAGCCACCATACAATGCTTAGTGCCTGTTGCAACTCCACCATATACCCATATTTTTCCTATGAGCTTAAATAGTCTTTCTATCGTGGGTTTTGAGATTGCTGAGTCCTCGTGACTCACCAGATACTAGAAACACAATTGCAGTTACCGAAAAGATTGATGCAGGTGATGCCACTGAACTCAAGTGGGAGTTTGACGAGGACCGTGGTCGTTACTATGTTTCCTTTCCGGATGATTAGTAGTTGTGCCCAGTAGGGTCGATCAGGACTTATCATGGGTGGTTGTCTTTTATTCGTTTGATTACGTCTGTAGTCGGACTTTGTGTTCATATTGAATGATTGTATAACTTGATGATAGTGTGTGACATTGTGGCGATTGTAAGCCAAAGCTCGTATTCTATCTATTCCGTACATGATATGAGCAAAGATACAACCACTCTTGCGACCATACCAATATGCGCTTATACCCCAAGTCATGCCTCGACACGTATGGAGTATAGTCGCATATTGGGCATGACAAGTGGGTAATCAGAGCCATCCCGACTTAGGAGCCCCCAGCTTGGCAGACTAAACCTTCTCCACCACCACACCCATCAGGGTGCAGTGCTCTGCCACGATGGAAGCACACTGTAGTGCTTCCTCTACATTGTTGGGCGCCTCTGGATTAGTGGAGGTCGCCGATGGAGCTGATGCTCCTCCCCTCTCTTTCAAAGGGGGCTGCTCGCCTGATCTCGGAGCCGTGTTGATCCCTGGGATGGTGCTCGGCTAGGGCACGATGGAAGCACGCTGTAGTGCTTCCTCCAGAGCGTTGGGCGCCTCTGGATTAGTGGAGGTCGCCGATGGAGCTGATGCTCCTCCCCCTCTTTCAAAGGGGGCTGCTCGCCTGATCCTAGAGCCGTGTTGATCCCCGGGACGGTGTTCGGCTGGGGCCCGGATTTCTAGGGCTCCCCGCCGTCGGTGGTCATAGGGGTCGTCCCCCTAGGTCTTTAGCGACCGAGGTATTATACTCGGACACTTTCTCGATGGCCTCGCTTGCCCCCCTCGTCTAGGAGAGGTCCTTCGGGACGACACTTCGATGTCCTCCATGGTGATAGGCGAGGGGGCTCGCGGCGGCGTGTTACTCTCTGCCATTTTGGGTGGTAGAGAGTTCCCCTATGATAATGGAGTTTGCGGGAGCTCGCATGGAGGGCTGAAAGGAAAATAACAAGATAACTTATATAATGGAAACAGGAAGACCAAAGATAAACACTAGGTTTCTGAATACTTACAATTCGGCCAGGGGCTTCACCCTAGGAGGTTTCTTGGGGACTAGTTCGGACTCTGAGTCCGAACTATCCAAGAGGATCACCTTCCCTCTCTTGGGCTCCTCCCCCTTCGGGTCCTCGGAGGCGCCCTCTTCTTCTTCGTCCCCTTACATGGGGAGTCGCTTTCGACCACCTCCTCCTCTTCTATCTCATCTCCCTCATGGGAAGAGGGGGCTTCGGTCTCTTCGGACACCGTGTGCGAAGGACCTTTGTGGCGGGGGCCTCCCTTGGCCTCCTTGCATTTCTTCTTCCTGGCCTTGTTCTCCGGCACCTGATAAGGCGTCGGGACCAGCATCTCTATTAGCTAGGGTGTGGCTGGGTCTTCAGGCAGCGGTGCCAGATAGTTGATCCACTCCGCCTTTGTCGTCCAGCCCTGTACGGAAGGCAGGCAATACATTATATCTAACTTATTGACCGAATAGGTCTTCAGAAAAATTATGCTTACCGGCGAGGCCGGGTTCTCGATGTCGAGGCTGATGTCTTCGGTCTTCATCAGCCAACTTTTATGGGCCTTAAAGAGTTGCTTCCATATATCTTCGTGCATGGTGCCGAATAAGCGCTTCAAGGTCCGTGGCTCCTCCGGATTGAACTCCCACATGCGGGAGGCCCGGAGTTGGCAGGGAAGGATACGACGGAAGAGCATCACCTGAATCACGTTTGTGAGTCCGGTGTTCAAACCCAACATGTTGGAGATGCGTTTCTACAACATTTGCACCTCTGATTGGGACCCCCAATCAAGGCCCTTGGAGGTCCATCAGGTGAGTCTCGTGGGGGGTCCGGATCTGAAGTCAGGCGTGGCCGCCCAGTTGGTGTCGCGGGGTTCGGTGATGTAGAACCACTCCTGCTGCCACACCTTGACTGTCTCCACAAATGCCCCTTTAGGATAGACGGCATTGGGAAGCTTGCTTACCATAGCCCCGCTGCAGTCTGCGTGCTGTCCGTCGACCACCTTCGGCTTCAGATTGAAGACCTTGAGCCACAAGCCGAAGTGTGGTGGGACGTGGAGAAGAGCCTCACACACGACGATGAACACCAATATGTGGAGGAAGGAACTTGGGGCTAGATCATGGAAATCTTGCCCGTAATAGAACACGAGGCCTCAAACAAAGGGGTGGAGGGAAAACCCTAGCCCTCAGAGGAAATGGGGAATGAACATGACCCTCTCGCCAGCCTCCGGAGTGGGGATAACCTGATCTTTGTCAGGGAGCCTGTGTGCGCTGTCCGCGGACAGATAGCCCGCACTCCGAAGCTCCTTGATGTCCTTCTCGATGACGGTGGAGGTTTCCCACTTGCCCTCGGAACCGGACCCATCCCTTGCTGGGGGTGGCAGTGGTGGGAAAGATGCGAGTTTTTTGGGCATTAGAACTTGAAGATGGGAAGGCAGAAGCTAGAGGAAGTCATGGGGAGAAAAGAAGGGATTTTTGCACTCTTATATGCGGCGAAAATACCAAACTCCCCCCTCTCAATCCGTAAACCTCTCCTGTTCCCCAACGAGATCGTGCATTAAGGCGCGGTTGGCTTACCCAAACCATATTGATGAGAATCCCGTAATAGGCGGGCACGATCTCTATTTTGACAAGATGTGCCAATAAAGGTTAAGCCTCGAAACACGAAACGGGAGGCGTGAAAAGGGTTCAAAATGTTAAAGGGTCAAGTGTGACGATTCGCCGAAAAAGTTGTCAGTAAAAAACACTGTTTCTGTTTTGATGTCTTGCCTTCGTGGCTGTGGGTTGTATTGATTATGCAGAGCCGGACACTGCTCCTTTATGCATGAAGCTGACTTAAAGGATTCAGGAGGAGGAACTTGCCTTGCAATGCCGAAGATAATCTGTGTGCCGAACACATCTTCGTCGAAGACTGGTTCAGGGGCTACTGAGGAATCGTGGATTAGGGGGTCCTCGAGTGTCCGAATTATTCAATATGGGCCGGACTGATGGGCCGTAAAGATAAAGTAGAGGACAATCCCCCGTGTCCGGATAAGACTCCCATATGCGTGGATAGCAAGTTTGGTGTCCGGGTGTACTTTTTCTTTCCTTTGCAAACCGACTATGTACAACCCTAGGCCCCTCAAGTGTGTATATAAGCCGGAGGGGTTAGTCTGTAGAGGCTATCAGAATACTCATAGGCTAGACAACTAGGGTTTAGCCATTACGATCTCGAGGTAGATCAACTCTTGTAACCCTTATACACATCATATATAATCAAGCAGGACGTAGGGTTTTACCTCCTTTAAGAGGGCCCGAACTTGGGTAAACATCGTGTCCCTTGTTACCATCGATCCTCAGATACACAGCTTGGGACCCCCTACCCGAGATCTGTCGGTTTTGACACCGACACCTGTATTTACAAGAAAGTGAGTGCGAGCTCTGTAGCATTTCTGATATTATATGTGGATGACATATTGTTCATTGGAAATGATGTAGAATTTCTGGATAGCATAAAAGGATATTTGAATAAGAATTTTTCAATGAAAGACCTCAGTGAAGCTACTTACATATTGGGCATCAAGATCTATAGAGATAGATCAATATGCTTGATAAGACTTTCAATGAGTACATACCTTGACAATATTTTGAAGGAGTTCAAAATGGATCAGTCAAAGAAGGATTTCTTGTCTGTATTGTAAGGTGTGAAGTTGAGTAAAGACTCAAAACTCGGCCATAGCAGAAGATAAAGAGAGAATGAAAGTCATTCCCTATGCCTCAGCCATAGGTTCTATAAAGTATGCCATGCTGCGTACCAAACTTATTGTGTACCTTGCCATGAGTTTGGCAAGGGGGTACAATAGTGATCTAGGAGTAAATCAGTGGACAGCGGTCAAAATTATCCTTAGTTACCTTAAAGAGGACAAGGAAATGTTTCTCGGTTATGCAAGTGATAAAGAGTTCTTCGTAAAGAGTTACGTCGATGCAAGCTTTGACACTGATCTAGATGACTCTAAGTCTCAATCTAGATACGTATTGAACAAGGGAACAATTATCTAGAGTAGCTTCATTTAGAGCATTGTAGACATAGAAATTTGCAAAATACATACTGACCTGAATGTTGCAGACCCATTGACTAAACTTCTCTCACAAGCAAAACATGATCACGCCTTAGTACTCTTTGGGTGTTAACCACATACCAATGTGAACTAGATTATTGACTCTAGTAAACCCTTTGGTTGTTGGTCACATGGCGATGTGAACTATTGGTGTTAAATCATATGGCGATGTGAACTATTGGTGTTAAATCACATGGCCATT
The DNA here is from genome assembly GCF_018294505.1 of Triticum aestivum. Classification (NCBI taxonomy): domain Eukaryota; kingdom Viridiplantae; phylum Streptophyta; class Magnoliopsida; order Poales; family Poaceae; genus Triticum; species Triticum aestivum. Next base: position 644,567,627 of record NC_057800.1, read on the forward strand.
TGAACTAGATTATTGACTCTAGTGCAAGTGGGAGACTGAAGGAAATATGCCCTAGAGGCAATAATAAAGTTGTTATTTTATATTTCCTTATATCATGATTAATGTTTATTATTCATGCTAGAATTGTATTAATCGGAACTTGATACATGCGTGGATACATAGACAAAACACCGTGTCCCTTGTAAGCCTCTACTAGACTAGCTCGTTAATCAAAGACGGTTAAGTTTCCTAACCATAGACATGTGTTTTCATTTGATGAACAAGATCACATCATTAGGAAAATGATGTGATGGACAAGACCCATCCGTTAGCATAGCATATTGATTGTTCAGTTTTATTGCTATTGCTTTCTTCATGTCAGATACATATTCCTTTGACTATGAGATTATACAACTCCCAGATACCAGAGGAATACCTTGTGTGCTATCAAACGTCACAATGTAACTGGGTGATTATAAAGATGCTCTACAGGTATCTCCGAAGGTGTTTGTTGGGTTGGCATAGATAGATATTAGGATTTGTCACTCCGAGTATCGGAGGGGTATCTCTGGGCCCTCTTGGTAATTTACATCATAAGAAGCCTTGCAAGCAAAGTGAGCAATGAGTTAGTTACAAGATGATGTAGTACAGAATGAGTAAATAGACTTGCCGGTAACGAGATTGAACTAGGTATGTGGATACCAACGATCGAATCTCGGGCAAGTAACATACCGATGACAAAGGGCATAACATATGTTGTCATAACGGTTTGACCGATAAAGATCTTCGTAGAATACGTAGGAGCCAATATGAGCATCCAGGTTCCGCTGTTGGTTATTAACCAGAGAGGTGTCTCGGTCATATCTACATACTTCTCGAACCCGTAGGGTCCGCATGCTTATCGTTCGGTGACAATTTAGTATTATATGAGTTATGTGATTTGGTGACCGAATGTTGTTCGGAGTCCCGGATGAGATCGTAGACATGGAGAGGAGTCTCGAAATGGTCGAGATGTAAGGATTGATATATAGGACGATGGTAATCGAACACCGGAAGTGTTCCGGAGGGTATCGGGTAATTATCGGGTCACCGGAAGGTGTTTCAGGTACCCCGGCAATCCTATGGGCCATATGGGCCTTGTGAAGGAACACACGAGCCCACAAGAAATTCTACGGGGAAGGTGTTTCTTTCTTTCTTTGTGATGTGGAAATTAAGCAGCTACTCCTAGCTAGCATCGGTAGGAAGACTTGTATTATTGTTGTTCTTACATGTATATATACTAGCACAAATGCTCGTGCGTTGCAACGGGAGACATTGTTACCTCCCTAATATGTCAGCGAGTTTCTTCGGTTTCATCAATGCAGTTTTCCATTCATCTTTATAATTGTTCACCACTTAATTAGCGCATATAGGACAACATATTCCTTCGTTCCTTCTTTTTGCGGGACTCGTTCTCTTCTTCTCGCGTCATCATTCTCATTCCCTACTTATTGATTCACAAGCTGATTTATTGAGTCTATCGATAACTGGTAACTTCAGGAAATATATAAATTTATGGTTTTGGTTCTAAGAAGGCGAGGTGGCACTATTTATTTAATGATAATAGGAAGAGCCGAATTAGTGAGTTGTATTATTTTCCAGACACAACTCAACATAATTTATGTAATTGCAATCGATCTACTCAGAACATATGTTACAAAGAAAACACTAAGTGTTTTGTGTATTTTTTCTACTGCCCAATCAAAAAATATATTGTGACAGGCCATGGCCCAAAGCATGTCGAGCCCAGTTGATTTACAGTGCCTATCACGAGCACACACGCATGCGGCTCGGCCAACGCGTGCAAGTATGTATGCGGCTCGGTAGCCAGCACGCCCGGCCAGAGCACGCGAAGGCGGCGCCTAGCGAGCACACAAGTCGTAGTTCACGCCGCTTGCCTGCCCGCCAGCACATAACCTGCACGCAGCTCGTCCGCCCGCCCGATCCAACTTTAACCAGCACCACGCACCGCTGTGTGTCGCTCCATCCAACCTTATCTTCTCGGCCAGCACCGCTTATCCTCGTCTCCTGCCCAATCCTATGGGCCAGGGGCTGGTGCACCCTATAAGGCTATAGGAGGAGGAAAAGAAAAGGGGGGAAGGGAAAAGAAAGTGTGGATTAGGATTCCCACGTCCTTCCCTCACCCCTCCCCCCCCTCTTTCCTTCCCCTTCATGCATACATGGAAAGGGGGGCACAGGGCAAGGCAGGGCTCCTAGGGGCGGCGACCAACCCTAGGGCACCCCTGGCTGCCTCTCCTCCCCCTCTCACCTATATATATATGGGGAGGGGTCGCCTAGAAGACACGCCAATAATCTGTTAGCCATGTGTGGCGCCCCCCTCCACAGATTACACCCTCGGTCATATTCTCGCGGTGCTTAGGCGAAGCCCTGCGTGGATCAGTTCACCATCACTGTCATCACGCCGTCGTGCTGAAGGAACTCATCTACTTCCATGACAATCTGTTGGATCAAGAGTTCGAGGAACGTCATCGAGTTGAACGTGTGCAGAACTCAGAGCTGTCGTACGTTCGGTGCTTGATCGGTCGGAATGAGAAGAAGTTTGACTACATCAACCGCGTTGTCAAACACTTCCGCTTTCTGTCTACGAGGGTACGTAGACACACTCTCCCCCTCTCATTGTTGTGCATCTCCTAGATAGATCTTGCGTGAGCGTAGGAATTTTTTTGAAATTGCATGCTACGTTCCCAACAAAAAAACACCATCAGAAACTCTTTGCAGCTTTTGCGGTGATTTCTTACTAGTTTTCCGTCAGCCAATTTTTTCTGCTCCTCTTTGGCTTCGATACTCTTACTTATTGAAAATGCTATGGTAGACCCCCTATATTTGTGGGTTATCACTTGTCTAGTGAGATGAAGGCATCAGTTATGAAAGCATATCTCATGGATGGAGACTCTACTTGGAAACCAAGGACACTGCAGAATCATACCATAGCTTGCCGATTTCTTCAACATCACATCGAGCCTAAACTATTGCAAGGTCACACATTTTCCAAGAATGAAGAATATCCTTGCTCACTCTCCAGCTAAAAAGACTTTCTTTTGTAAATCTTTCTCTAGTTGCTCTACTCGATGCAATTTCAAAAATAGCTTTTGAAGCCATTTCCTTTCCTTTAGGGAAACTCCTCTCTTTACACTGTTTGGGATGTTGATATTAGTAATGTTGAGCCCTCTTTGAGGGCTTTAGTTTGACAAAAAAAGCAGAGGACGAACACTCAATAATGGCTAGAGATAGTGGATAACGGTTATGGTTGTTCGGCGAGCTCCGAAACTTAGTTTGATGTCTCAGACGTCGAGCCGAAGTAGAGGTACTACAAGGTGAGGTAGTCACGTAAGCACACCAAAGACTGAGGTGGAACTCAGGTTGGCTCAAGGCATAGCTTTGCAACTAGAGCGGAGCACGGATATCCAATCAGGGGTGTTTTGGGTTTTAAGTGAAAATTTGATCACTAAATTACTAATCTATCCAAAACTACCATCCAAATTTTAGCTATTTTCTCCAGGACATCTAAAAGAACAAAAAAATAACAATATAAGTTTCCATTATATGATAAAACACTTACTCATTTGGTTTTTGTATTGTAGTGGCAACAAATGTGGGAAGAAGACACATATACATCCAAAGGTTAATAGAAAAAAACAGTGTTTAGTGAAACCAATCGCCAGATGTGAAAATAACATGTTGTTGTGCACTAAGTAGTCCCTAAAACAAATGGTAATACTATGAGGTCCGTCGAAGGGGTAATCACGGAGCAACATCTCAAATTTCAGTGTGGCGATGATGACATGCTAATGTGTTGTGGCCTTGCAGCGAGATCTGCTTTTCGATCCTGGACTAGTGGACATGTGTCCATCAAACTGGAACTAGCATATTTAGTGTAGGTTAACCCAGTGAGATAGTATCTGGTCAAAACCAAGTTGCAATAAGAACTTCGTGAAAGCCGTGTTTGAAAGTTGTAAAAAATTCTCGCAAAAATACATTAAGTCATTATGTCATAACAACTAGAGAGGACCTACGAGAGTTTCACATGCTAGGTTGATGTGGCATGTTTTGATTGGTAATCAGGGGAAGAGAGACCCACCCTGAAATTCGGAGGATGGGGGGTATTGATTAGTGAGGGAAGAAGGGTCAGCCTGTTAAACTTATTAAATCTCTCCCTAATCTTTCCCTAATAATAAAGCACGGATTGACTTCGTGGGTTCACCGTCACAATACGCTTCTTTCCGTGAATTTACGCTTTCAGTCCATATTTTTTCCAAAATCCAAGGTGGTACTAATTGAAGGTGCATTTATTGTATGTTGGCGTTTTATTCGTCGCTCGACTGGGCCGAACCATAATAAGTCAACATATGGGCTTCTCTTCGTCGTTAGCCTATGTGAGCCATCGAGGTGTTTCCTAAAAATTTATGCGTGCATTGTTCGTCGAACGGAAGGAGCTATACGAGGTGCATAGGAGGGAAGAGAGAAGGAAATAATATAGAAGGAGGACATCACTATCGAAATTCTTCATGCGGTCTCTCCTTTATTTATTTATTTATTACTGCCATTAGATGAAAAATACATCAGAACCCACTCCAAAATTAACAAAATTGTCCATTAGATATATCTTTTTTGGAAATTGATCTCTCCTTTAGTAATTAGATTTATTTTGAGAAATTATAAAGTTATTATAGATGAACAATTCCATGAAAAATACATTAGGAAGTCCTCCCCCACTGTCCTACATGCATAATTTCACGTTAAATAAAAAGGCAACTCCTCCTAAAAGTCATTCGTTCAGCCTTTCCTGCTCCACCGAGCCACGGAAGAATCTGTCATGAACTTCCATCAAGGTTTCTTCGATCCCCTCCACTCCAACAATTGATTCGCCTCCGGACTTAGCATGCTCCAATCCATGACAGCTTCAACCCATGATTATTGACGCTGCACATGAGGTAGGGCCATTTTATCTTCTCAATGAAAATTCGACCAAATTTTTTTATGTGCGACTTAAAGAGACATACATTTTCACAAATAAAATGTCGAAGGTGAATTACTGCCAACATCTCTTCCCAAGAATCATGATGGAAAAAGTGACAATTCAAAAGGAATGGATCCAACATTATGTTACTATCGAAATTAGAAATCCTTTTATTTTCATCTATTAAAGAGTAGTACTTCCTCTGTTCATTTTTATAAGACGTCTCAGACAACATACATTGAACTGTTTTGACTTCTGTCTGAAATACCTATGACGTCTTATAAAAGTGAACAGAGGGAGTAGTATTTAAGTACTTGAAGTACTTGGAATCTTGACCAAAAATTAGCATGTATGTACCATTGCTCATAATTCAAATAATATCTGAAAATCCTTTAAATTAGTAATTAAATTCTTGAAGAATATGCTTCGAAGTTGAGAAAATAGGCACCCGACATGAAGTTCTCCCCTTCCTCTCCAACCGCAGCCCTTCTACCATATGTTTATCCCACTCAAAAACTCTTCCACGCACAACTCAAATTCAACCCTAGGGTAGCGGGGTTCTTGAAGGAGGCATCGTTTGAGGGAATGAGTACAATTCTTCACATCTATGGCCCATGGTCCAGATAATGGCAATCCTAAATGGGCCACCGCCAAAATGAAGACTGAACTCCGGTTAAATTCTCCGGCCAAAACATCCAAATAAATCAACCCGTAGCAATGCACGGGCCCTTTTGCTAGTAATAAAGCACGGATTGAGTCTCCGGGTTCACCGTCGCGCACCTTTTGCAAAAAAGCCCCTGGTATTCCCTGGAATTAACCCGCACTCCGTGATGTTCTTCTGCAAAAGACACGATTCGACAATCCCTGTGTCTTCCGCAAGATAACTCGAGACGCCTGGTGTTTGGGTTGCCTCCGCCGCCACGCCCCCATCCCTCCCACACCGCGGTAGGGCAAGCTCCTGTAGGTATGCGCCAAACCAGAGAGAGAGGGATTGAGAGAAAGAGAGATGCAGGAGAGAGAGAGAGAGAGAGAGAGAGAGAGAGAGAGAGAGAGAGAGAGAGACTGGAGGGAAGGAGAGGACGAGGAGCAGGAGAAGTGAGGCGCATGATAGAGAGAGGACCGAGGGAAGGAGGAAGAGGAGAGATGGAGGGACGGCCGGTGTGGTTGCTCCGGTAACGGAGTCCGGCGGGATCGGCGGCGTTTATCGCCCTTGCCGCGGTCGGGGAAGAGGAACGGAGCCATGGGTGTGGCTAGAACACGGGCGGGCGGGGGGAGCACGGGGATCGTGCGGCAGCAATCGCCCTGGCAATGGTCGGGGTAGAGGAACGGAGCTATGGGTGTGGCTGGAACACGGGGGGACATCGTGGCATGGGGATGGAGCATGACCGGCCGTAGGTTGGAAGAAGCTGGGAGCGAGGCAGCTCGTAGGCTGGATGGAGAAGAGGATGAGCGGCGCTGGCTGGTGGATAAGGTCAAGGGAGAAGGAGCGATGGTGATGTGTGGAGAAGAGGCACAAAGTGGTCAAATGGAGCTCTCGGTGGGGATTGCTACTGCTATTTTTTAATGAACTGTTGCTAGATATGGCTGCTGCTAGATGTCGCTTTGCATACAATTGCGACGCTGCTGTTTGTCTGGACTGCCATGGTTTAATGTTTCTGCTAGAAGATGATGCTCTATTGCCATTGTTGCCAAGTACAACATATAAAGTAAATTTCATGGGCATTGGTGTACGCTTAAGTTTCATTATCATATGAAGTGTGCACATGCTTCAAAAAGTCATTTTTTTTCTTCCTGTCAGATAAATTATCTGCAACAGTGATTGAATCTTTGCAAAAAGTAAATATTTTCTCGGGAAGTATTTATGTTCTATCTGAATATGTGATGTCGCGCGTAGCACTATAGTCTTCGATGGAGTTTTTATACTGAAAGACGCTTTGTGATTATTTTTTGTGCAGGGATACACTTTGTGAACTCTTCATATTTTCATTTACCTGAAGTTTGTAGCCCTCAAGCTAAAAGTAAATACTTATTCCTCTCTGTCTGAAGAAATTTTTATCATCAATCTTACAGCCTTTTTACTTCTGGCGACGTCCTTTTTCTTGCAGGGATACACTTCGTGAAGTCTTCATATTTTCATTTACCCGAAGTGTGTAGCCCTCAAGCTAAAAGTAAAAACTTATTCCTCTGTCTGAAGAAGTTTTTAATCAGCAATCTTGCAGCTTTTTACCGAGGTCCCTTTGTGAGTTGTAAACTTTAAAATGTCCTTTGTTTGTTTGAAGATATTAACAGTTTCATCTTCCGGCTTTCCAAATTGTAACATTTCTTAGTTAGTGAATTACTTAGTTAAATAACTTGTGCATTTTGTATACCCAAGGGTGATGGTTCCTCGCACAAATGTTGCTTAGCTTTGGCTGAACTTGCTCGGAGGGGTTTCTGTTGCCTTGTAACTTTTCTGATGTTTGAAGCCCATGCTCCTGCTATAACCACATCCACATCTCCCTGGACGGTCAGTGTTTTTTTGCTAACTTTCTTTTCTAAGAATATATAATATACACACTGGATGACCAGCTGCACATCCACATGAGTTGTTCCACCCATAATAATTTATAAATTGCAACATTTGAAATTCAAATATATACTTACTTGAACGATATAGTTGATTGAATTTTGCAGTGCATATTTGGTTAATTTTATATACACATCAAAAAAATTGTTCCGTTGCAACACACGGGCATATGTGCTAATATCACCTATAAGTCTACCATTTTTGTATCTCAAGTATATAAGAGCAACTCTAACGCATCCCCACTACTAGGGAAAAGGCTAGCAGCAGCGCGGGTGCCCGCGCTACCAATAAGACGCTACAGCTAACTTTTAGTAGTAGCGCTGCCTGTACCCGCGCTACCACTATTGACTATAGCAGCATCGCTTTTCAGGAACGCGCTGCTATTACTTAGCTGTAGCGATTTCCCGGTCCAGCGCTACTGTTATATCTTTCACCATTTCTCCATTCCAGCTTCGATAAACTGCAATTTCTAGATACTAGGTACTACTAGATATCAATTTCATAAAGCATTATAGGTACTAGGTAGTACTCCATCGGTTCGAAATTACTCGTCGTGGTTTTAGTTCAAATTTGAACTCAAACCACGATGAGTAATTTGGAACCGAGGGAGTACTAGATAACAATTTCATATATACTCAACATGCATCCTCAAGAAGTACAAGGTGACATCGACGACAATCATCATATTTAGTTCTAGATGATATCGACGATGATCATCATATGTAGTTCTACATGATATCGACGACGATCATCATATGTAGTTCTAGATGATATAGCCACACACACATATGTAGTTCTAGATAATATCGACGACGATCATCATCCTCAATCCTGGGCGGTGGGTGTTCCTGATAGTAATTAGGATGGCCTGTCCAGCACGAAGATTCTTGCCAACGAGGAATCTCTTCCACCCAACCGAGTTCAAGTGTGTGCGACCATCTGTGCCCATGCGGTAAGTACATGTGGTGACGGAGCCCCTTGTGATAAGGCGTAGTCCAACTAAGCCTTCTTCATCAGGCTCGATACCACAACTCACAGATAGGTTCTTTGGCAATCTCTGAATAAGGAAAACATATCAATTAATAAATAGCCTCACACATACTCTTGCAAAAATATTTCTATTAAGTCTAGATTTCTACACTATCAAAAGACACAGTACTACACATTTGTACTAATTAATCATGAATTCTACTAATAATTATATATATGGATTATCTACACTATTAATAGTTCCTTGGATTCTACACTAATAAGCATGTGATCAGACTCTACACTAAAGTATATCATCGACTAGATTCCACAAAGCATATCATTGGACTCTACACTAAGCATATCATCGGATTCACTAAGCATATAATTGGATAATTTTCATTTGTAAGTATAACAATAAAGCATATATATATCATCAAATTGCTACATGCAGTACGTATAACATACCATTTCATGCCGATCGACCATGGTACTTGTCAGGCGGGTCACGAATGGCACCCCGACAAAGTCATCACGTGGCGGAATTATGTCCAATAGGTTGCACACCTCCTCCTCGCTCAGCCTCATTCTTTGAGCTATGATGGCTTCATGAAGTGGGTTCTCATCATCTTCATTGAGTGGGTCCTTATTATCTTCATCATCTTCGTCATCTTCATCATCTTCCACCAGGTTGATATAAATGACAACCAGCTTGGGTCTTTCTGCTCTGAAGAAGAATCTGATCAACTCACCACCAGTAAGACGCATGCGAGTGAGGAAACGGGCCCATCCATCTCCTCCAATCTACGACATATTGCGTCCTTTCTCGACCTCCATAGTGTATGGCTCCCCAGGAGCTTCAAATGTCACAGTGTCTCCTGTCAGCTTGTTGAATTTCAACCTCACATTGCATGGGACGATCTGTGTAAGAAAAGCAAAATGACACAATGCAGTAATGCCAACACTAAAAATAAAATAGTTGTTACATTTCATCTAATTTCTTATCGCTGCATGACAAAAACTCGGATGGAAGTAGATGCCGAACAGCTTGCCACTTGCAAGGCTGCTGGCGCACCTTGACTTGCACAGTCGACATAGTGGTGCTGGTGGTGGCGCCATTTTCCTAAAGCAATATGAGCAAAGGATTAACGATTCACTTCACAGGAAACAAGTGGCAAATTTAACTAAATTGGCACCTACATTTTGCCAAAAAATAACTTATTACAAAAAAACTAAATCAAGCATACTAAATCAACTAAATCAAAATGTTCTAAATCAACTAGCCTACTAAATCAACTAAATCAACTAGCCTACTAAATAAACTAAATCAAAATGTTCTAAATCAACTAAATCAACTAGCCTACTAAATCAACTGAATCATATCAACTAAATCAAAATGTTACATATGAAAGCCTACTAAATCAAAATGTATCAGGTAGGAGGGACAAGGAGGGGCGACTCAAGGAGGGAGAAGATAGTAGGACGGAGGAGGAAGGCGGAGTGAGGAGGGGCCGGCCGGCGGCGAGTGGAGGGAGGACGGATCGAGGAGGAAGGCGGAGCGAGGAGGGGGCGGCCAGTGGCGAGTGGAGGGAGGACGGAGGAGGAGGCCGGTACCGAGTCCAGCAAG
>NC_057800.1:644578157-644603037 GCF_018294505.1 Triticum aestivum
ATTAGGCGACAGCGGCGCAGATCGGGGGAGGGGCGACGGGGGAGGACCGGCGGTGCGGGGGGTGAGGAGGAGACCGTGAGTGTGTGTGAGTGTGATCTGTGGATGAGGCTAGTGAGTGGGGGAGATGGAATGGAATAGCAGTAGCGCGCTATAGGTAAACGCGCTACTGCTAAACTACCTATCAGTAGCGCCTTTCGGCCTGAACGCGCTACTGCTATGTGTTAGTATGTAAAAATAGACATAGACATAAAAATACGCTGCTGCTACGTTACGCTGAATGCGCTGAATGCTCATTGATTTTTGTAGTTAATTTAGCAGTAGCGATTATTGCCTGAATGCGCTGCTGCTACGTTACGTAGCAGTAGCGCTGTTTATTTTAACGCGCTGCTGCTATAACTGGCCTCGCGGCGGCGTCGTGGGAATTTTAGCAGTAGCGCTTCTTGGAGTGCACGCGCTACTGATAAATTTGTTTCAGCAGCGAGTTTTCATGGCCCGCGCTACTGCTACTTAGCAGCAGCGCCTGATTTTAAAGCGCGCTGCTGGTAAGATTCTGTGTATAGGCTTTTCCCTAGTAGTGGCCCTTTTGTATATTAGAAGATGATGCTATATATAAGAGCAACTCTAAATCATCCCCTATAATTTGGAGGAGTAAACGACTCAGTATCCTTTAGAGGAGTACATTTGCTCCTTTTAAAAAGTGTTTTTTCTAACCGATTCTCTGAACTTAAGGGAGTAAAACTTACATTTTGCTCGTATATTTCGTCGAACACTTGTTATGCGCTTTCGTGGTGAGCGACAACGATGGTGACCACGTCGGAGTCATGAGTCCTCGTCTGCCGCCGAACTCATCGCACACATCGCACGTCGCCCGCCTGATTGTGTTGTGCTCACTGCCGCACACTTTGCTCATGCTCCCCTAGTGGACACTGAGCCGCCAGAGTGGTGGGAGTTGCGTAGCAGCCCGGGATACTCAGAGGCGCCATCCGCTCCATCCCATGTCGCGCTTCCTCCGGTGGCCGGACCTTGAATCCGCTGCAACCACCACCTTCAAGGCCAACTTCGAGGCGAGTGATACGTCTCCATCGTATCTATAATTTTTGATTGTTCAATGCCAATATTCTACAACTTTCATATACTTTTTGGCAACTTTTATACTATTTTTGGGACCAACATATTGATCCAATGCCCAGTGCCAGTTCCTATTTGTTGCATGTTTTTTGTTTCGTAGAATATCCATATCAAACGGAGTCCAAATGGGATAAAAACTGACGGAGATTTGTTTTGGAATATATATGATTTTTGGGAAGAAAAATCCACGCGAGACGTGCCCGAGGTGGCCACGAGGCAGGAGGGCGCGCCTGCCCCCCAGGCGCGCCCCTGACCCTCGTGGGCCACCCGTAAGGCGGTTCATGCCCTTCTTTCTCCGCAAGAAAGCTAATTTCCGGATAGAGATCGTGTCAAAATTTCAGCCCAATCGGAGTTACGGATCTCCGGGAATATAGGAAACGGTGAAAGGGAAGAATCTAAGAACGTAGAAACAGGGAGAGACAGATCCAATCTCGAAGGGGCTCTCGCCCCTCCCGTGCCATGGAGGCCATGGACCAGAGGGGAAACCCTTCTCCCATCTAGGGAGGAGGTCAAGGAAGAAGAAGAAGGAGGGGGGCTCTCTCCCCCTCGCTTCTGGTGGCGCCGGAACGCCGTCGGGGGCCATCATCATCACCGCTATCTACACCAACACCTCCGCCATCTTCACCAACATTTCCATCACCTTTCCCCCTCTATCTACAGCGGTACACTCTCCCGCAACCCGCTGTACCCTCTACTTGAACATGGTGGTTTATGCTTCATATTATTATCCAATGATGTGTTGCCATCCTATGATGTCTGAGTTGATTTTCGTTGTCCTATCGGTGGTTGATGAATTGCTATGATTGATTTAATTTTCTTGTGGTTGTTGTTGTCCTTTGGTGCCCATCATATGATTGCGCGCGTGGATCACATCCTAGGGTTAGTTCTATGTTGATAGGACTGTGTATTGGAGGGCAAGAGTGACAGAAGTTTCAACCTAGCATAGAAATTGATGCATACGGGATTGAAGGGGGGCCAATATATCTTAATGCTATGGTTGGGTTTTACCTTAATGAACATTAGTAGTTGCGGATGCTTACTAATAGTTCCAATCATAAGTTCATAGAATTCCAAGTCAGAGATGACATGCTAGCAGTGGCCTCTCCCACATAATACTTGCTATCGGTCTAGTAAAGTAGTCAATTGCTTAGGGGCAATTTCACAACTCCTACCACCACTTTTCCACACTCGCTATATTTACTTTATTGTTTCTTTATCTAAACAGCCCCTACTTTTTATTTATGTACTCTTTATTATCCTGCAAACCTACCCGACAACACCTACAAAGTACTTCTAGTTTCATACTTGTTCTAGGTAAAGCGAACGTCAAGCGTGCGTAGAGTTGTATCGGTGGTCGATAGAACTTGAGGGAATATTTGTTCTACCTTTAGCTCCTCATTGGGTTCGACACTCTTACTCATCGAAAACTGTTGCGATCCCCTATACTTGTGGGTTATCAAGACCTTTTTCTGGCGCCGTTGCCGGGGAGCAATAGCGTGGGGTGAATGTTCTCGTGTGTGCTTGTTTGCTTTATCACTAAGTAATTTTTATTTGCTGTTCTTAGTTGTTCTTTATCTTTAGTTATGGATATGGAACATGAAATACCAAAAAAATTAGGTGTACTTTCTGCTCATGGAGATGGGGAACCTCCTAAAACCCTCGATGCTGGTTATGTGAAAAATATTATGTACTATTTTAATAATCCTGAGAAAACCCCATTCAATTATGTAATGGGAGTAAGGTTGCATCAACATGAATACTTTAGGGATTAGCGCTTGACACAAAAAGGGAAACTATTATGGGATCAAATTCATATATTGAATCAGTATGCTAGGCAACTATGCTTGAGATATGATTATACTTGTTGCTCTAAGGTGAAGGCTCCACACCTTCCCTTTTCATGTGAATTTAATGATAATGAAACCTTAGCTTCTTATGCTAATGGTATATATGATTACTATGATGTGGAACAAATAGAATAATTTGTTATTTTAAGGGTGCTTATGAAATTGAATCTATGTTTAAAGAGTTTGAAGATTTTGATGATGATGTTTATATACCTGAAAATTTAGCTATCCTGAAATATTGTTATGAGAATTATGAATATAATTACGAAATTAATGCGCTTATTAAGAAAGTCTCCGCTGTCCAAGAAGAGACTAATATTTTGCAGGAGTCTATGGAAGAAGAAATTGATGAAACTGTGAGCTCATTGGGTGAAAAAGATGAGGAAGGGAGCGAAGAACAAATGGACGAAGAGCGGATTGATCACCCGTGCTCACCTTCTAATGAGAGTAACTCTTCAACTCATACATCATTTAATTTCCCTTCATGCTTACCGAAGGATGAATGCTATGATAATTGCTATGATCCCGTCGATTCTTTTGAAATATCCCTTTTTGATGATGCTTGCTATGCTTGTGGCCAAGATGCCAATATGAATTATGCTTATGGAGATGGACTTGCTAGAGTTCCTTATATTAAACATGAAATTGTTGCTATTGCACCCACGCATGATAGTCCTATTATCTTTTTGAATTCTCCTGACTACACTATATCAAAGAAGTTTGCACTTATTGATGGGTTGCCTTTTACCGTTGCACATGATGATTTTGATGAATATAATATGCATGTGCTTGTTGCTTCTACTTGCAATTATTATGAGAGAGGAACTATATCTCCACCTCTCTATGTTTCCAATATGACAAAATTGCAAGAAACTGTTTATACGATGCATTGGCCTTTACTATGTGTGCATGAATTGTTCTTTTATGACATGCCGATGCATAGGAAGAGAGTTAGACTTCATTGTTAAATGATATATGTTACTTTGTGCTCACTACTAAATGCTAAATCATTGTTAATTAAAATTGTCTTTGATATACCTTGGGATCCGAGTGGATTCATTACTTGAGCACTATATGCCTAGCTTAATGGCTTTAAAGAAAGCGCTGCCAGGGAGACAACCCAGAAGTTTTAGAGAGTCATTTATTTCTGTTGAGTGCTTTTATATAGTTTAAAAATAACAAAAATAAAGAGGGGAACCCAAAACTTTTTCAAAAAGAAAAGTGAAAGTGAGAGAGACGAGCATTGTGAAAGTGGGGGACGTCCTTGAACTTTGTTCATGCCCATGGGAACTTTGTGAATCTTAATTACAGAAACTTTTCAATAAAAATAATTATCCCCTTGTACAATTCCATTGTATTATCTTTCCCTAATAATAAAGCACAGATTGACTCCGTGGGTTCACCGTCACAATACGCTTCTTCCCATGAATTTACGCTTTCAGTCCATATTTTTTCCAAAATCCAAGGTGGTACTAATTGAAGGTGGATTTATTGTACATTGGCGTTTTTTTGTCGCTAGACTGGGCCGAACCATAATAAGTCAACATATGGGCTTTTCTTCGTCGTTAGCCTATGTGAGCCATCGAGGTGTTTCCTAAAAATTTGTGCGTGCATTGCTCGTCGAACGGAAGGAGCTATACGAGGTGCATAGGAGGGAAGAGAGAAGGAAATAATATAGAAGGAGGACATCACTATCGAAATTCTTCATGCGATCTCTCCTTTATTTATTTATTTATTACGGCCATTAGATGAAAAATACATCAGAACCCACTCCAAAATTAACAAAATTGTCCATTAGATATATCTTTTTTGGAAATTGATCTCTCCTTTAGTAATTAGATTTATTTTGAGAAATTATAAAGTTATTATAGATGAACAATTCCATGAAAAATACATTAGGAAGTCCTCCCCCACTGTCCTACATGCATAATTTCATGTTAAATAAAAAGGCAACTCCTCCTAAAAGTCATTCGTTCAGCCTTTCCTGCTCCACCGAGGCACGGAAGAATCTGTCATGAACTTCCATCAAGGTTTCTTCGATCCCCTCCACTCCAACAATTGATTCGCCTCCGGACTTAGCATGCTCCAATCCATGATGGCTTCAACCCATGATTATTGACGCTGCACATGAGGTAGGGCCATTTTATCTTCTCAATGAAAATTCGACCAAATTTTTTTATGTGCGACTTAAAGAGACATACATTTTCACAAATAAAATGTCGAAGGTGAATTACTGCCAACGTCTCTTCCCAAGAATCATGATGGAAAAAGTGACAATTCAAAAGGAATGGATCCAACATTATGTTACTATCGAAATTAGAAATCCTTTTATTTTCATCTATTAAAGAGTAGTACTTCCTCTGTTCATTTTTATAAGACGTCTCAGACAACATACATTGAACTATTTTGACTTCTGTCTGAAATACCTATGACGTCTTATAAAAGTGAACAGAGGGAGTAGTATTTAAGTTCTTGAAGTACTTGTAAGTCTTGACCAAAAATTAGCATGTATGTACCATTGCTCATAATTCAAATAATATCTGAAAATCCTTTAAATTATTAATTAAATTCTTGAAGAATATGCTTCAAAGTTGAGAAAATAGGCACCCGACATGAAGTTCTCCCCTTCCTCTCCAACCGCAGCCCTTCCACCATATGTTTATCCCACTCAAAAACTATTCCACGCACAACTCAAATTCAACCCTAGGGTAGAGGGGTTCTTTAAGGAGGCATCGTTTGAGGGAATGAGTACAATTCTTCACATCTATGGCCCATGGTCCAGATAATGGCAATCCTAAATGGGCCAACCGCCAAAATGAGGACTGAACTCCGGTTATATTCTCCGGCCAAAACATCCAAATAAATCAACCCGTAGCAACGCACGGGCCCTTTTGCTAGTAAAAATAATGTTCCAAGGTTTGCCTTTAGGATGTTTACATTTGCTTGATGGTTTTTACGGTGCAGGACAGAAACTTTGGCTGTAGTGCGCGATTTTACGTTTTTAGCTGGAACGTCAAATGGTTCTGATTCTCTTTGCACTGTCTTCCTACACAATTTTTTTATTTTTGCTAATTTTGGTAGAATTTTTCAAGTATCATAAGTATGGTGAATGTTCAGATTATTACAGACTATTCTGTTTTAGACAGATTCTGTTTTTGATGCATAGTTTGCTTGTTTTGATGAAACTATCGAGTCATATCAGTGGATTAAGCCATGAAAAAGTTATATTATAGTAGACACAATTCAAAAACAAAATATGAATTGGTTTGCAACAATACTTAGAGTAGTGATTTGCTTCATTATACTAACGGATCTTACCGAGTTTTCTGTTGAAGTTTTGTGTGGATGACGTGTTCGATGATCGAGAAGGTCTTGATGTGAGAAGAATGAAGAGAGGCAAGAGCTCAAGCTTGGGGATGCCCGAGGCTCCCCAAGTAAATATTCAAGGAGACTCAAGCGTCTAAGCTTGGGGATGCCCCGGAAGGCATCCCCTCTTTCTTCCATAAGTATCGGTATGTTTTCGGATTCGTTTCGTTCATGCGATATGTGCAATCTTGGAGCGTCTTTTTCATTTAGTTTTCATTTTTCTTTTATGCACCATGATGGTATGAGATAGTCCTTGGTTTATTTATAGAATGTTGTTTGCACTTCACTTATATCTTTTGAGTATGGCTTTATAGAATGCTTCATGTGCTTCACTTATATCATTTGAAGTTTGGATTGCCTGTTTCTCTTTACTTAGACAACCGCCATTTGTAGAATGCTCTTTTGCTTCACTTATATTTGTTAGAGCATGGGCATATCTTTTGTAGAAAGAATTAAACTCTCTTTCTTCACTTATATCTATTTAGAGAGATGACAGGAACTGGTCGTTCACATGGTTAGTCATAAAATCCTACATAAAACTTGTAATTCACTGAATATGATATGTTTGATTCCTTGCAATAGTTTTGCGATATAAAGATGGTGATATTAGAGTCATGCTAGTGGGTAGTTGTGGATTGTAGAAATACTTGTGTTGAGGTTTGTGATTCCCGTAGCATGCACGTATGGTGAACCGTTATGTAACGAAGTCGGAGCATGATTTATTTATTGATTATCTTCCTTATGAGTGGCGGTCGGGGACGAGCGATGGTCTTTTCCTACCAATCTATCCCCCTAGGAGCATGCGCGTAGTACTTTGTTTCGATGACTAATAGATTTTTGCAATAAGTATGTGAGTTCTTTATGACTAATGTTGAGTCCATGGATTATACACACTCTCACCCTTCCACCATTGCTAGCCTCTCTAGTATCGTGCAACTTTCGCCGATACCATAAACCCACCATATACCTTCCTCAAAACAGCCACCACACCTACCTATTATGGCATTTCCATAGCCATTCTGAGATATATTGCCATGCAACTTCCATCATCATCGTATACATGACTTGAGCATTCATTGTCATATTGCTTTGCATGATTGTGAGATAGCTAGCATGATGTTTTCATGGCTTGTCCCTTTTTTGATGTCATTGCTACACTAGATCATTGCACATCCCGGTACACCGCCGGAGGCATTCATATAGAGTCATATCTTTGTTCTAGTATCGAGTTGTAAGTAAATAAAAGTGTGATGATCATCATTATTAGAGCATTGCCCCAGTGAGGAAAGGATGATGGAGACTATGATTCCCCCACAAGTCGGGATGAGACTCCAGACTTTAAAAATAAATAAAAGAGGCCAAAGAAGCCCAAATAAAAAAAAGAGGCCAAAGAAGCCCACAAAAAAAGGGAAAAAATGAGAGAAGATGTCGGAGTAATGAGCCATGGGTAGGCTAACCCGAGCCCCAGAACCTTTCAAGACATCGGGGCAGGCTGCGCCCCTCAAGACCCCAGGACGAAGAGCCGCCTTCTGGGAAGTCGACGGCAAGGCGACCGACTGCCCACTCATGGCCGAGTCCCGGGGAAGACTTCAGGATAAGCCGACTCCTGACTGGCGACTTCCAGAGAAGCCGGCCATGGGGAGTCCGCCCACGACTCTAGCAGAACCCCATGTCCTCATCAAGAGGGACAGGACAGGGGAGTGGCTAAAGTGAAGACTGCTCCCACCCCTTTCCAAAGGCAAGCATGGTCATAGCATGCCGTACCCGCGGAGATCTCCATGCGGCGTGGCACTGTTGCCATGCTGGCCCTGACATCAGCACCGGTGGACCGAATCCTGCACCCACGACGGCTTGTCTGTACGACCTTTGGGTGGCGGGTCCCACCGGCCAGCAGGATCCCAGAAGACGGCGAGTGCGCCACAAGTCGGACCCGTCGGGAGTCGGCCCCCGAGAGTCGGCCGGCTCCTCCCCCGGGGCCCACGCGCCATTAACCAGATGTTATGGAGAGTGGCAATAGTGATCACCCGCCAGGCGGCGGGGCTGTTGCCACGACTCCATGACGAAGCCCGCGTCATTAGAAGCACGACTACAGTAATCAGCAGCCGGCAAGACCCGCCCATGGTGGACGCGGCCTGTCGGCTCCGTACCTAGCCAGTCGGCGGGGCCCACCAGTCGGCGGGCCCCAGCAGTCGGCGGAGAAGACGGAGGCTAGAGGCACTGACGGCTGGGCCCGCGCCCAGCCGGATTACCATTGTACCCCTGGGGGGTAGTCCTATATAAACCCCCCAGGGCACCCATGCAAAGGGTTGGAACCCATTAGCTCTAGACCAGATCATATAGGAGCGAGAGAGCTAGCCTTGACCTCTCCTACTTCCAGGAAACAGCTCAAGGAGCAATTGTGTAAACACTTTGCCATAGTGAACATGCGGAGACCCCGTAGAGCAGCAGTAGGGGTATTATCTCCCCGGAGAGCCCTGAAGCTGGGTAAGATTCGCCGACGTGCATGTCTACGCCTCATCCCGTTTCCAGGCACCGGCGACGTTCTACTCGCCCCCACCATGATAAGCCATCCTTTGGCATATGTCGCACCCAACCCCCGACATTTGGCGCCCACCATGGGGCCTGGTGCACCGCCATCCGGAGACCTGTTCTGGAGGGGAACCCTTTTCCTCCCTGGCGAGCGCAGCCAGCCAGGCACGCCAGACGGAGTTTGCGCCGACGCGCTGCACGGCGTTGAGATCTCCTGCGTAGCCAACCACCTCACCGAACTTGTCGGCGAGGTTCGCATCTCCAACGAACCTGCATCCGACGCAGGCACGGGCGGCTCCGAGAGCCTCCTCGCGGGCCTCCTCGATCAACTCCACGTCACCGGCGAGCCTGTCGTGGACTTGGAGTCTGTAGGCTCCACCGACCCGATGCTGGTCGACTCCGACACCGCGTCACTCGATGCATTCCCCACTAATGTGGTGGTCTACGACGAACCTCTCCCTCGCGCGGAGAGCGACGGAAGCACCGTCATCGAGGTACTCGTCATCAGTCATGACAAGCTCCCCGGCGGAGGAGCGCATGATCCGCTTGGCGCGGCGCTACAAGACCTGACTGCGCCCATTCCGGAAGACGCTGACGCGGAGACGTTGGAGGTGCGCCGCCTTCAGCTCGTCAAAGGCGCGAAGAAGCTGGCTAGCATGAGACGCTTGTCAGAAGCCTACCAGCGAGAGATGGATCGCGCTGTTGGCGGCTCACCGGCCCCAGCGGGGCCCACCCGCCTTGGCGCGGTCCAGCAGCGCGGCGTAGCCATCGCCGACCTGTTCGGGGCAAGCCGCCCTGTGTACGCTACGCCAGCGGAGAACATCCGAGTCGCCCAGGCGGCGGCGGACGAACTGGACAATTTCGAGGGCGAAGAGCGCCGCCTGATGATGGAGCGAGTCCAGCGGCTCCTCGACGCGGCTGCCGCGTAGAACGAGGCCGGCTGCCGCACGGAGGCGCCGCAGCGGCAAAACGATGACCTTTGCCGAGACCAAGGCACGACGTCTCGGACGCCGACCGGCGGCGCCCGAGGAAGAAGAGACAAGGATCCGGCTGTCAGCCATAGTCGGACTCACATTACCATAGAGCACGACCGAGACGGCCGCTCGAGAGCAGTGGAATGACGGGACGACTGTCCGCCTCGCCCTCCGTGCAAGGAGAGGCGAGTCTGCCTGCCGCCTGTTGACCATCCGCCTCTCGGCGACTGCCTTGGCCGCCGAGAGGGAGTCGGAGAAAACGACGCCCGCCACCGGATCGACCGGCTTCACCGATCCCTGGCGCTGGAAGAAGAAGACGAGTTGGGTCTGCCTTGTTTCGGGCCCCGCATTCGAGATGAGCCCTTTCCCAAAGGGTTCACGCTCCCACGAGACACGCCCAAGTATACCAGCTCCATGAAGCCAGAAGACTGGCTGGTCGACTACTCCACGGCTGTCAGCATAGCAAACGGCAACAAGCGTGTCACCGTAAAGTACGTTCCGCTCATGCTCCAGGGCACGGCCCGAACATGGCTGAACAGCCTGAAGCCCCGCAGTATCAATAGCTGGGTCGACTTCACCGAGGCATTCGTCCGCAACTTCACCAGCACGTACAAGCGCCCTCCCAAGCCTCGTCAGCTTTCCTTGTGCATGCAAGGTCCCGACGAGTCGACTCGCGACTACCTCACGCATTGGGCCGAGCTCCGGAACTCCTGCGAGGGCGTGCACGAGGTGCAGGCTATCAAGTACTTCACAGCCGGGTGCAGAGAAGGCACCCTCCTCAAGCACAAGCTCCTCTGCGACGAGCCAGAAACCCTCGATGAGCTGCTGATCATAGCAGACAAGTACGCCATGGCCGACTCCTCCATGAAGGCGGAGATTCAAGTCAGCGCAACTGGCAAAGTGGCCCCTCAGGCTCCAAGAACTCCGGCGGGAGACGCCAGTCGGCGACAACAGCAGAGCAACCACAAGCGCAAGGCCCTGCAGCCGGCTTCCAGCAGCCGGTAGGTCGCGACAGTTGAAGCCCAGCAGCCGGATGGGCTGCCTCTGCCCAAGCGACAGAAAGGCGGCAAGACCAACTGGTTGCCGGCCTTCTCCTACGAGCAGACTCTGGATGGACCTTGCAAGTTCCATAGCGGCGTGAAGCCGTCGAATCACACCACCCGAAAATGCCACTGGCTCACCAGGATCGCCAAGGGAGACGGCCTCCTACCTCCCCCGCCTGCTGGGCAGCCGCCACCGCCTCCGCCCCAGCAGCCGGCTATCAGGTCAGTCGGCGCAGTACAAGACGAATACCCCGAAGAACACAGAGCCTACATGGTATTTACCGGTATGGCTGATGATCGACGTAGCAGGTGGCTGCAGCGACAAGAGGTGAATGCAGTAGCATCAGAGACACCAGAGTTCATGCACTGGTGCGAGAAGCCTATCAGCTGGACCAGAGCTGATCAACCAGAGGTGATGCCGAATCCAGGCTCCTATGTCTTGGTCTTAGATGCCACCTTTGCCACGGATAGACGAGCTGCTCGTTTCTCGCGAGTTCTGATAGACGGAGGCAGCAGCATCAACATCCTGTACAAGGACACCATGGAGAAGTTAGGAATCAAACAAAGATAGCTTCAGAACAGCCAGACTGTGTTCCACGACATTGTTCCTGGGCTTTCCTGATCACCAATCGGCAAGATCCTAATGGACGTCCTCTTTAGAGACAAAGATCACTTCCGCCGAGAGTCAGTTTGGTTTGAGGTGGTGGACCTTGAGAGCCCATACCATGCACTACTCGGCCGACCCGCCTTGGCCAAGTTCATGGCGGTCCCCCACTACGCCTACCTCAAAATGAAGATGCCCAGTTCCAGGGGAATTCTGACCGTAGCCGGCGACTACCGGAAGTCGTCTGCCTGTGTGACTGAGAGCAGTCGGCTAGCCGAGTCCCTAGTGATCGCAGCCGAGAAGCGGCTCCTTGAGCGGGTTGTGGCGATGGCCAGCAAGCAGCCAGAGGTCTCGCCAAGCCCAAAGGAGTCGGAGGCTGAGGGTTCGTTCAAGCCGGCCAAGGAGACAAAGAAGATACCCTTAGATCCAGAGCACCCAGAGAAGTATGCTATCGTAGGCGCAAACCTCGACAGCAAATAGGAAGGCGAGCTCGTCGATTTCCTCTGTGAGAATCGGGACATCTTTGCATGGTCCCCCAAAGACATGCCAGGTGTATCGACGGAATTCGCCGAGCACAAGCTACATGTTCGATCTGATGCAAAGCCGGTCAGGAAGCCCCTGTGCTGCCTATCAGAAGAGAAGAGAAGAGTTGTCAGAGAAGAAATAGCCCGACTCCTAGCAGCCGGCTTCATTATGGAAGTATTCTTTCCAGAGTGGCTAGCAAATCCGGTCCTGGTACTGAAGAAGAACATGCAGTGGCGAATGTGTATTGACTACACGAGCCTCAACAAAGCCTGCCCCAAGGACCCGTTTGCTCTACCAAGAATTGATTAGGTGATAGACTCCACCGCCGGATGCGAGCTGTTGAGTTTTTTGGATGCTTCAGGATATCACAAGATCAAGCTGAACCCGGCTGACAGACTGAAGACCGCCTTCATCACGCCATTTGGAGCCTTCTGCTACCTCACCATGACATTCGGCTTGAGGAATGCCGGCGCCACCTTTCAGCGTTGTATGCAGAAGTGCCTCCTCAAGCAACTCGGCAGGAACACCCACATCTACGTGGACGATGTGGTGGTGAAGACGGAAAAGTGTGGAACTCTGCTAGAAGACCTCAAGGAGACCTTTGAGAAACCAGCGCCGATTCCAGATCAAGCTCAATCCCGAGAAGTGCGTCTTCGGAGTACCAACCGGCCAGCTCCTTGGCTTCCTGGTCTCTGAACGAGACATAGAATGCAACCATGTAAAGATCAAGGCCATTGAGAGGATGGAGGTACCCAACCGACTGCTGGACGTACAAAAGTTCACCGGCTGCTTGGCGTCCATCAGCCGGTTCATCAGTCGGCTGGGCGAGAAAGCTCTCCCGTTATACCAACTCATGAAGAAGACCACTTTCTTCGAATGGAACCACAAGGCGGACGAAGCTTTCTCCAGCTGAAGAAGGTGCTGACTACTCCACCCGTTCTGGTGGCTCCGACTCCTAAGGAACCTATGCTCCTGTACATCGCCGCTACCAGCCGGCTAGTCAGCACGGTCATTGTAGTGGAACGCAAAGAGGAAGGCAAGGCGCTACCTGTCCAGAGACCGGTATATTACCTGAGCGAAGTACTGTCAGCCTCCAAGCAGAACTACCCTCACTACCAGAAGATGTGCTATGGCGTGCACTTTACCGCCAAGAAATTGAAGCCTTACTTTCAAGAGCATCCAATCACTGTGGTCTGCACGGCCCCACTTGCCGAGATCATTGGAAGCCGAGATGCCTCTGGCCGAGTGGCCA
Source organism: Triticum aestivum (assembly GCF_018294505.1). Lineage (NCBI taxonomy): Eukaryota > Viridiplantae > Streptophyta > Magnoliopsida > Poales > Poaceae > Triticum > Triticum aestivum. The sequence goes on from NC_057800.1 coordinate 644,591,426, forward strand.
AATGGGCCATAGAGCTGGTTCCCTACACCATCTACTACTAGACCCGCACCGCCATCAAGTCGCAAGCACTGGCCGACTTCCTCGTCGACTGGGCCAAGACTCAGTACCTACCTCCAGCGCCCGACTCCACCCATTGTCGGATGCATTTCGACGGCTCCAAGATGCGCACCGGCTTGGGAGCCGGCGTTATCCTCACTTCTCCTAAAGCCGACAAGCTCAAATACGCACTGCAAATCCATTTTGCCCCCTCCAACAATGTCGCCGAGTACGAGGCACTCATTCCGGCTTGCCAAAGAACTCGGCATTCGCCGGATCTTGTGTTATGGTGACTCGGACTTAGTGGTCCAGCAGTCGTCTGGCGACTCGGAGGCCAAGGATGCGAACATGCCGAGCTACCGTTTCCTCGTGCAGCAACTCAGTGGGTATTTCGAGGGGTGCGAATTCCTCCATATGCCAAGAAACGACAACGACCAAGCAGACGGCTTGGCACGAATTGGCTCTACACGCCAAGAAATACCATCAGGCGTCGCCCTTCAATGCCTCCTCAGGCCGTCTGTCAAGCCTTCACCAGAATCAGACTCCATCTTCATGCCGGCTCCTCCCAAAGAAGTCGTATCCAACTCCAGAGCCCAGGCAGATGGTACGGGGATTTTGGCAGATGGTCCCAAAGCCGCCACAGTCGAGGCCGGCCCAGGGACTGCAGTACCCGGCTCGGGGACTGCGGCGGTGGACTTGAAGACTCCAGAACTCGGCCCAAGAGCCGCGCCAGTCGGCCTGGGGACTTCATTAACCCAGCAAGCGGCTGTTGACTCCAACCCGCCGTCCCCAGCCCAGCCGCCCTCGTCCAAGTCGCAGTTCTGGCAGTCGAAGAAATAGCAGCACCCTCATGGGCCCAGCCCATCCTCAAATTCCTGGTGAGCAAAGAGCTGCCGACTGATGAGACCTCAGCTCGGCAAGTACAACGCCGAGCGGCAGCCTACACCATAGTCAACAGAGAGCTAGTCAGGCGCAGCATCACTGGTGTCTACCAGCGCTACGTAGAGCCAGAGCAAGGCCAAGCAATTCTCAAAGACATCCATCAAGGCGAGTGCGGCCACCATGCGGTTTCAAGAGCACTCGTCGCCAAAAGCCTTTCGACACGGTTTCTTCTGGCCGACTGCCTTAGAAGTGGCTAAGGAATTGGTCCAAAAATGCAAAGGGTGCCAGAAGTTCAGCTCCAAGCCGCACCAGCCGGCTTCTGCACTCAAGACCATCCCCATTGCATGGCCTTTCGCAGTTTGGGGTCTAGACATGGTGGGACCATTCAAGACGGCACGAGGTGGCTTAAATCACTTACTTGTCGCAGTGGACAAGTTCACCAAGTGGATAGAAGCGAAGCCAATCAAGAAACTGAACGGTCCAACTGCCGTGACTTTCATCTCCGATATCACAATTCGGTACGGCATACCACACAGCATCATCACCGACAATGGCACAAATTTTGCCAAGGCGCCTTGGCCCGTTTTTGCGCAACACAGGGCATCTGACTGGACCTAGCGTCCGTCGCCCATCCACAGTCAAACGGCCAGGTGGAGGGAGCAAACGGCCTCATCCTGTCCGGCATCAAGCCCTGGCTGGTCGAGCCTCTGGAGCGCTCGGCTGGCTGCTGGCTCGATGAGTTGCTAGCCGTCCTCTGGAGTCTGCGCACGACTCCAAACAAGTCAGCCGGCTTCACGCCTTTCTTCCTCCTCTACGGTGCCGAAGCCGTCATCCCAACGGACATAGAGTTCGACTCCCCATGAGTCACCATGTACACCGAGGAGGAAGCAGAAGAAGCACGTTAAGACGGTGTCGATCTACTGGAAGAGGACCGGCTGTTGGCACTCAGCCGGTCCAGCATCTACCAGTAGAGCCTGCGCCGATACCACAACAGGAAGGTCAAGCCAAGATCTTTCCAAGAAGGCGACCTTGTGCTCCGGCTGATCCAGCGAACAGCCGGCCAGCACAAGCTGTCGGCACCTTGGGAAGGCCCTTTCATCATCAACAAAGTGCTGGGAAATGACTCCTACTACCTGATTGACGCTCAGAAGCCCCGAGCACGCAAGAGGGACGACTCCGGTAAAGAGACAGAGTGGCCATGGAATGCAAATCTCCTCCGAAGAATTTACAGTTGATGCAGTATGTACCACGCTACCTTTTGTATTAAAGTACCAAGACTTCGGGCCCCCCGAGATGAGCTCGGGGACTGCCCTCTTTTGTCTATATGATAAAAGTTATGCCTACGAGTATGTTACTCTTTGATTGTCGCTGGGCACCGGGCTCGACAGGTCGGCCCGGGGACTTGCCGCCTTGCACTATGAAATGCTTCCTGCAGCCGGACAAGTAGTGTGTGACGTCTAAGCCGTCTCCTGTCAGAAGCTGCAGCTCGCAGAGCGACTGTACGGTGGGCAGGAGTAAGGTAGAATGGGCGCTCACATGAAAAATGGCTAAGGACTCAAAGCATAAAGCATAGCTTAAGCCGGCTTCCAGCCTTCCTTTTTATTTCCACAAACTGACTATTAACCAGTCGGCTCACCGCCTTCTATCCAACTTGCTAAAAAACTCTAAAATGGCTAAGTACTTGCCTTCCCAAAGTAGCCAAACATTTGATCCAACGGCAGTCCGCAGAGTGGCTGACCGACTGGCAAGACAGGCAACTAAGGGAAAGCGACAAAGGAACAAGCCAAAAGAGCAATGAGCAAGAGAAGATAGAATACAGATAAATATTTACATAGCATAGGCCCTTGGCCGAATCTTCGAGCAGAAGTTCAAAATACACCCCACGGGTGGAATTGTGCGAATTAACAAGTTCTTCAGAGACTACTAAAGCAGATAAAATAAAGATAAGGCGGCAGCCTAAGATGCGGCAGACGGATTCAGAGGGTCGGAGGAGGCGGCAACGTCAGGCGTTGGGGCGGCCGGCCAGGCAGTCTTGGCTTGATCGCCTCCGGCGGCAGTCGGCTCGGTCGCACGCGGCTCGTTGCTGGAGGCGCGGTCGAGCTGAGGCTGGCCGTCTGCCCCGTCTTCTGGTGCCTCCGTCTCACCTCCGTCCTCCGCCTCGCCTTCCTCCTCGACGCTGGAGCTGATCACCTCCGCCGAGTCCTCGCCGTAGTCTGGGTTCATCCCAAACCACTGCGGGGGTACCTCCTCGCCGTCTTCAGACCGCTCGGGGACGAAGATGCTGGTGTCGGTGTACTAAGTGATCGCCGTGGCACGCTTGACGAGGGCGTCTTCCGTGGCTGCCAGCTCCGGCTGGGCCTCTGTCCGGAGTGTGGCCAGCTGGTCTAGATCCAGCCCCGGATAGCACGCCTTGACGAACTCCAAGGCCCGGCGCGCTCCAGCTCAGGCCGAGGAACCCTTCCAGGCCTCAAGACGGCCAGCCGCGACCTCTAGCCAGTCGGCAGTCAGGCTGGGGTGCGCGGAGCCTGCATGTCCGGCCACAGGCCGGCAATCGCCTGGGCACTGACACGTTGAAGCCGGCGCAACATCCAATGAGTCAACCGAAGGCGAGCCTCGATGCTCAGGATATGCTCATCAAGGGTTCGGGGGGCGTCGGCGGCGATCTCTGCGCCTTCCGCCCTCCGACCTTCATAGCCAGCCTCGATGGCTTGGATGGCGGCCTACGAGTGCCCAGGGAAGAAATCTGCCAAGACAGAAGAAACGAAGAAACAAGTCAAAAACCAAGAGTCGGCACGATTTGTAATCGGCAGCTCGAAGAAGAAGTTAAAGAAACTCACCATCAATGATGTCTTCAATCTCATGGAAGCCGGAGGCTAGCATTGCCTCTTTGTCAGTCCAATAGGAGCGCTCGCTCGCGAACTCGGCCAGGAGGGCGGTTTCCGCCTCTTCCGCCTCCTTCTGCATCTTCGCAAGCAGCTCCCTCTGCTCTGCCAATTGAGTGGCCAGCAGATCGCACTCTGTGGCGAACTTGCTGCACTCCTCCCCCTTGGCGTGCAACACGGAGTTGCCGTCACTCAGCTGCTGTTGAAGAACAGCGTTGGCTTCTGAAGAGAAGGAAGAAAGAAGGCGTTAAGTCATCAATAAAGAAGGTCGCTGGGGAGATCCGGCCTGACTGCTCAGCAGTCGCCCCGAATCTCGGGGACTACAGCCCGCGGGTGTGCCAGCGCGCCCCCGCAAAGAAGAAAAAGGACTTACTCCGGCTCTCCGACAAGTCGGCGGTCCGCTTGCCCAGCTCTTCAACGTTACGGTTGAAGGCAGTAACGCGGAGGTTGTGGTAGTCCTGCGACAAATATTTTAGACAAAAGTTAGTACCCGGAGCTCACCAATTGGAGTTCCGGGCCGCCTGATGAAGCTATGTACCTAGGGTAGGGGCATGGACCTGTCCAAACTGACCTACCCAAGGACATCTCTAGAAGAAATCATCTTTCAATCGACTTGGAGGTGTTCCACTCGACAGACTCGAAGGTACTCGACCAAGAAGCAACAACTCGACCAAAACCAATCCACTCGATAGTCAGGAGACCTAAAGGCACTCCGCATGCTAACGGTCGGTTATTAAGTAGCTCTTATGGTCATCATAGCACTTTATTACTAGCGTTACCAGTAATGCCCTGCCTTAATGTACATTGAACCCTTTGTAACGTGGGCTAGCTGGGGTCCTCGCACTCTATATAAGCCACCCCCTCCTCCGAGACAAGGGTTCGCACCCCTGTAATTCATACACGCATAATCCTGTCAACCGCCTCTGCGCTTCGAGACGTAGGGCTATTACTTCCTTCGAGAAGGGCCTGAACTCGTAAACCCTGCATGCTTACAACTTCTCCATAGCTAAGATCTTGCCTCTCCATACTTACCCCCCTACACTACTGTCAGACTTAGAACCACGACAGTTGGCGCCCACCGTGGGACGGGTGTTTTAGCGTTTTGTTGGAGGAGTTGCGATCTTTTCCGACCCGAAACATCATGGTTTTCGGCAGAGTTTTGGTGGAGGGCCGCGAGATCCGTCTCGGCGCGCTCACGTTCATCGCCGACGACTCCGCTTGGCTTCAGGAGGCTCCGCTCCACGTGGACGCACTCCCTGTCCGCGGGGCAACGCACTTTAGCGCGTGCGTCCACGGCGTTCTCCTGCGGCAACCGTCGACCCCCTACCAGTCGGCTCCTGTGTTGTCCTCCCTCCCTGTTTCCCGCCGGCGCAAGCGCTCCGGTTGGTTGAGACTTCAGCGGTGGGTGAGACACGCGGTGGCACGCCAGTCGGCCACCCTTCAAGTCGCGGCGATCGAGCCCGATGAATCCCTTCACTGCCTGTTCGACCTTTCAACTGGCTCCGCAGAGACCGCATCCGAGTGGGACGGTAGCGATCCGGCGGTGGAGGTTTTGATGGTCGATGGACCGCCCAGTCCTCCCAGTTTTCCCCACACCAACGGAGGCGCGGGTGGAGGCAACCCGTCGCGTCCCCATGAGGAATATCTTCCCGAGCCTCTCATGTTGCTGCAGAGAGAAGAACTTCGCCGCCGGAACATGGTTGCACTGCACACTCCTATCGTTGGAGAAACCCCCGAGGCTCGTGCCTTGGAAGACGCGCGCCTCACAAACTTAGCCGAGCGCACTCGACTGGAGAACCTCCAGCGAGCACTCGACGAGCGTGCGCGACAACGGGTTCCTGAATCCAGTCGACGTCAGCTCTTCCCGCCCCGGCGGGTATATCGAACTCCGATTCAGAATTTAGCAGCTGCAGCCCGTATAGCAGAGTCGATTCAGCCTTCCCAGTCGGAGGCTGGCAGAGGCTTGCTGCAGATCAGAGTGTTACTCCGGGCAGCAGGAGACCAGAATTCCGCTGTTTCTCAGTCGTGGAATAGGATTCACAGCAGATCCGTTGCCGCGGACACAGTCCAGTCGGCTCATAGCCCAGGATCGCCCCCGAGGCATGAAGGACGTGGGGACCGGCGTAATCAGTATGGGAACCATGAGAAATATGATCACCGATTCGATTGTGATGATCGATGTCGAGTGCCCACCCCTCCCCCGAGGAGCGGGTCATATGCGCCTCGACAACAGGATGATAGGCGCCCTCGTAGTGTTGGGCGAAGGATTCCAGTCGACTCCAGGGAGACAGGCTTTGATGCGAGATCCATTCTCGTTCAAGGTTTGGTCGACAGGAACAGAGCTCACCGGGAAGGTCACGACAGAGATGCTCCTACCAGCAGCAGAGCACATGTTTCGGGGCCAAAGTGCTTTAGAAGAGCCATCAGGGCCGCTGTGATTCCTCCCAACTTCAGGTTGGTGACTGGAGTCAGCAAGTTCACTAGCGAGTCCAAGCCCGATACTTGGCTTGAAGACTACCGAGTGGCCGTCCAGATTGGCGGCGGAAATGATGAAGTGGCCATGAAACACCTGCCTCTCATGTTGGAGGGCTCGGCCAGAGCATGGCTGAACCAGTTAGCACCCAGCAGCATTTACACTTGGGAAGATCTCGCCTGAGTGTTTGTCACCACATTTGAAGGAACATGCAAGAGGCCGGCAGGGCTGGCGGAACTGCGGTCTTGCGTGCAGAAGCCGAATGAAACCTTGAGCGATTACATTAAGAGATGGATCACGTTGCATCACACGGTAGAGAATGTGCCTGACCACCAAGCAGTCTGTGCCTTCAAAGAAGGCGTCAAGTACAGAGAACTGAATCTGAAATTCAGTCGGACCGGAGATATGTCTCTGAACCGGATGATGGAGATTGCCACCAAGTACGCTAATGGCGAAGATGAGGATCGACTCAGGAGTGGCAAGCTCAAATCAGTCGCCCAAGAAACCGGAGGAAATCCCAATCGGAAACAGAAGCGGAAAGCCGAGCCGGCTGCTCCTGGGGAAGCCTTAGCTGTAACCCCAGGAAAGTTTAAAGGGAAACCTAAAGGACCTTGGAACCCCAAGAAAGTTAAAGACCAGGACGGAAATGATGTGTTGGATTTGCCATGTCTCGTCCACACCAAGAACGATGAAGAGGGTAATTTCATTTACCCAAAACATACCACTCGACAGTGTCGACTCTTGATCCAGCAGTTCCAGGGCAAGCAGCCCAAAGATAAGGAAAAGGAGTCGGAAAAAATTGAGGACAAGGAAGATAGTGACGACGGATACCCTCAGGTCAATTCCACTCTGATGATTTTTGCTGATGTTGAAAGCAAAAGTCGACTGAAAGTTATCAACCGAGAGGTGAATATGGTCGCTCCGGCGACACCCAGTTATCTGAAGTGGTCTCAGACTGCCATAACATTCGACCGGTCCGATCACCCAACACACATCGCCACCCCTGGGAGGCAAGCTTTGGTGGTCGACCCAGTTGTTGAAGGCACTCGACTGACCAAAGTCCTGATGGATGGTGGCAGTGGTTTGAACATATTATATGCTGACACGTTGAAAGGAATGGGCATTCCGATGTCCAGACTCAGTGCCAGCAACATGAGTTTCCATGGAGTCATTCCTAGGAAGAAGGCTGGATCACTCGGCCAGATTTCTCTTGATGTGGTTTTCGGTGATTCCAAGAATTACCGCAAAGAAAAGTTGACATTTGAAGTTGTAGACTTCCAGAGTGCCTACCACGCTATTTTGGGCAGGCCGGCTTATGCATGCTTCATGGACCGACCATGTTATGTGTATCTCAAATTGAAGATGCCTGGCCCCAAAGATGTGATCACTATTACGGGCAATCGGAAGAAAGCAGAAGAATGTTTTCAGAAAGGTTCGAAGATCGCCGATGCTCAGATGGCAGTGGTGGATTTGCAGGAATACTAGAAGACTGCAGACCCGAGTGATTTGTTGCGAGCCAAGAAGCCCGCTACAGAATCAAATTTTCAGTCGACTGGCGATACGAAGACAGCTCACATCCACTCGACCGACCCCAGCGCTGCTCCAACTCATATCTCGACAACACTCGACTCCAAATAGGAAGAAGCGCTCATCCAGTTCCTCCGTGAGAACTGGGACATTTTCGCATGGAAGCCTTCTGACATGCCGGGTGTTCCCAAGGAGCTGGCTGAGCACCGCCAAAGAGTCAACTCAAAAGTAAAACCTATCAAGGAACATCTCCGATGGTCCGCTGTCTAGAAGAGAAAGGCCATGGGTGAGGAGGTGGCTCAGCTCTTAGCAATGGAGTTCATCCGAGAAATCTACCACTCCGAGTGGCTCGCCAACGTTGTTATGGTCCCCAAGAAGGACAAGTCACTTCGCATGTGCATTGACTTTAAACATATCAATCGGGCCTGCCCAAAAGATCATTTTCCTCTCCCCCGCATCGATCAGATAGTCGATTCGAACGCGGGATGTGAGCGACTGTCTTTTTTAGACGCCTATTCTGGGTACCATCAGATCCGTCTGTATGGACCTGACGAGATCAAAACAGCCTTCATCACTCCATTCGGGTGCTTCTGTTATGTTACCATGCCGTTCAGCCTCAGGAATGTCGGAGCCACATTCATGAGGATGATTCAGAAGTGTTTGCTCACCCAAATCAGTTGGAATGTGGAGGCGCACATGGATGATATTGTGGTCAAGTCACGGAAGGGTTCCGACCTGCTGACTGACCTTGCTGAAACCTTTGCCAACCTCAGGAGGTATGATATCAAGCTTAATCCATCAAAGTGCACATTCGGAGTTCCTGGTGGAAAATTACTTGGTTTTCTCGTTTCCGAATGGGGAATCGATGCCAATCCAGAAAAAGTCGGTACTATACTCCGAATGAGAAGTCCTGTGCGAGTGCACGACGTCTAGAAGCTTACTGGTTGCTTGGCCGCCCTAAGTCGATTCATATCTCGTCTCGGTGAAAAGGCATTGCCTCTTTACCGATTGATGAAGAAGTCTGACAAGTTCGAGTGGACTCCTGAAGCTGATGCAGCGTTTGCAGAGCTCAAAGCTCTGCTCTCCACCCAGCCGGTGCTTGCTGCCCCAATCAGCAAGGAGCCTTTGCTGCTTTACATTGCAGCCACAGGACAAGTCATCAGTACGGTACTTACGGTCGAGCGGTAAGAAGAAGGAAAAACCTTCAAAGTTCAGCACCCAGTATATTATATTTCTGAAGTCTTGACCCCATCGAAGCAAAGATATCCTCATTATCAGAAGCTTGTATATGGGATTTATATGACCACAAAGAAAGTTGCTCACTACTTCTCTGATCATTCCATTACAGTCATCAGCGACGCTCCATTGTCAGAGATCCTGCATAACAGGGATGCAACTGGTCGAGTGGCAAAATGGGCGATTGAACTCCTTCCTCTAGATATCAAGTTTGAGGCAAAGAAAGCTATCAAGTCCCAGGCAATCGCAGATTTCGTCGCCGAGTGGATTGAACAGCAACTGCCGACTCAGGTTCACTCGGAGCATTGGACCATGTTCTTCGATGGCTCCAAGATGCTGAATGGTTCCGGTGCCGGAGTGTTGTCGGTCTCCCCTAGAGGAGATAAACTCAGATATGTTCTTCAAATCCACTTTGATTCCTCCAATAACGAGGCAGAATACGAAGCACTTTTATATGGGTTGTGCATGGCCATTTCACTCGGCGTCCGTCGCCTCATGGTCTATGGCGACTCAGATTTGGTGGTTAATTAGGTGATGAAGGAATGGGACGTCAGAAGTCCAGCCATGACTGGTTATTGCAATGCAGTGAGAAAGCTGGAGAAGAAATTTGAGGGGTTAGAGCTTCATCACATACCCCGACTGAAAAATCAAGCAGCTGATGATCTGGCAAAAATAGGTTCCAAAAGAGAAGCCATTCCTAGCAATGTGTTTTTGGAACACATCCACACACACCATCAGTTCAGGAGGATCCCTTCACTGAAGAGGCCCCGCAGCAAAAAAGTGCCACGGATCCGACTGAAGTTGAAATTCCAGCTGTGGTCGACCTGATCATGGAACTCTTGGTCATCACTCCCGTCTGGACAGTATCGTACATCGCGTACATCCTAAGGAAAGAACTCCCAGAGGACGAAGAAGAGGCTCGACAGATCGTCCATCGATCCAAGGCCTTTACAGTCATAAAGGGACAGTTACATAGAGAAAGCGCGACTGGGGTCAGCCAGAAGTGTATTACACCAGAAGAAGGTCAGATGATCCTTGATGATATCCACTCGGGGACCTGTGGTCATCATGCATCCTCTCGGACCATTGTGGCTAAAGCATACCGAGCGGGATTCTACTGGCCAAGAGCCAATGAAATGGCAAAAAAGATAGTCGACAAATGTGAAGGATGTCAGTATTACTCCAATATGTCGCACAAGCCCGCGTCAGCCCTGAAAACCATTCCACTCGTCTGGCCCTTCGCTGTTTGGGGGCTGGACATGGTTGGACCACTGAGAACGAGTAGGAGCGGATACACTCATGTACTGGTAGCAGTCGACAAGTTCACCAAATGGATTGAAGCCAAGCCTATCAAGAATCTTGATGCTTGCACTGCTATCAGTTTCATTAGAGAGTTGATATTCAGATATGGAGTTCCGCACAGCATCATCACTAACAATGGGTCAAACTTCGATTCCAACAAATTCAGGGCCTTTTGCGCCTCTCAGGGCACTCGGGTCGACTATGCTTCAGTCGCTCACCCCCAGTCGAATGGGCAAGCAGAAAGGGCAAACGGCCTAATTCTCAAAGGACTGAAACCCCGATTGATGCGCGATCTCAAGCACGCACCAAGTGCATGGGTCGACAAGCTTCCATCATCCTTTGGGGATTGAGGACAACCCCAAACCGATCGACCGGAAGAACCCCATTCTTTCTGGTCTACGGAGGCGAGGCAGTCTTGCCGAGTGACCTGCTTCACAACGCTCCCCGAGTCGAGCTCTACTCTGAAGATGAAGCAGAACAAGCCCGGCAGGACGCAGTCGACCTCCTGGAAGAAGAAAGAGAAATGGCCATGATCCGATCGACCATCTATCAGCAAGACTTGCGTCGATTCCATGCCAGAAACGTGAAGAGTCGAGCCTTCGTAGAAGGAGACTTAGTCCTCCGAGTGGATCAGCAGAAACCACACAAACTCGCTCCTACTTGGGAAGGCCCCTTCATAGTCACCAGAGTCCTCCACAATGGAGCATACCACCTCTACAATGTCGATCGCCAGATTGATGAGCCGCGAGCCTGGAATGCAGAGCTCCTCCGCCCCTTTTATACTTGAATTCTCACTCGGACGAGATGTAATAAGAAAAAACTCCTGTAGTTTATTTATCAAAGACAAGAGCATTATAATTTTCCCAGTGATTATTATTGTTTTTGTTTGCGTGAGAAATCCCCCAGTGGGTGGCTTAGCTATGAACCCGCTTCGCCTAAGTATGTAAAAATAATTTTCTACCGAGTGGCGAGCCAGCCTCCCACTCGGGGGCTTAGCTGAGAATCCGTTTCGCCTAAGTATTTAAAAAATCCTACTGAGTGGAGAGCAACCCTCCCACTCGGGGGCTTAGCTGCAGTCCAGTACTCGCCAAAGATTCTGTCACTTGGAGACATAGCTGCAGTCCGGCACACGCCTAAGTTTGAAAAAATTCTACCGAGTGGAGAGCAATCCTCCCACTCGGGGGCTTAGCTGTAGTCCTGTACTCGCCTAAGTTCTCTCACTTGGAGACTTAGTTGCAGTCCGGCACTCGCCTAAGTTTGAAAAAATCCTACGG
>NC_057800.1:644603157-644603576 GCF_018294505.1 Triticum aestivum
GTTTGCGTAAGAAATCCCCCAGTGGGTGACTTAGCTGCGAATCCGTTTCGCCTAAGTTTGAAAAAAATCCTACCGAGTGGAGAGCAATCCTCCCACTCGGGGGCTTAGCTGCAGCCCAGTACTCGCCTAAGTTCTCTCACTTAGAGACTTAGCTGCAGTCCGGCACTCGCCTAAGTTTGAAAAAATCCTACGGAGTGGAGAGCAATCCTCCCACTCGGGGGCTTAGCTGCAGTCTAGTACTCGCCTTAGTTCTCTCACTTAGAGACTTAGCTGCAGTCCGGCACTCGCCTAAGTTTGAAAAAATCCTACCGAGTGGAGAGCAATCCTCCCACTCGGGGGCTTAGCTGCAGTCCAGTACTCGCCTAAGTTCTCTCACTTAGAGACTTAGCTGCATTCCGGCACTCGCCTAAGTTTGAAAA